>NC_091334.1:27714166-27794166 GCF_038502225.1 Cherax quadricarinatus | reverse complement strand
TAAATTATGGGGAATTAAATACAAAATGTAAAGTGACACAGTTACTTTTTGCTGATGATACTGTGCTTATGGGAGATTCTAAAGAAAAATTGCAGAGGTTAGTGGACGAATTTGGGAGTGTGTGTAAAGGTAGAAAGTTGAAAGTGAACATAGAAAAGAATAAGGTGATGAGAGTATCAAATGATTTAGATAAAGAAAAATTGGATATCAAATTGGGGAGGAGGAGTATGGAAAAAGTGAATGTTTTCAGATACTGTATTTGGGAGTTGACGTGTCAGCGGATGGATTTATGAAGGATGAGGTTAATCATAGAATTGATGAAGGAAGAAAGGTGAGTGGTGCATTGAGGTACATGTGGAGGCAAAAAAATGTTATCTATGAAGGCAAAGAAGGAAATGTATGAAAGTATAGTAGTACCAGCACTCTTATATGGGTGTGAAGCTTGGGTTGAAAATGCTGCAGCGAGGAGGCAGTTGGAGGCAGTGGAGATGTCCTGTCTAAGGGCAATGTGTTTATCTGGAGTTTATCTGGAGAGAGTTCCGGGGGTCAACGCCCCCGCGGCCCGGTCTGTGACCAGGCCTCCTTAGGTCAGTGTCCCAGGATGCGACCCACACCAGTCGACTAACACCCAGGTACCCATTTTACTGATGGGGAACATAGACAACAGGTGGAAAGAAACACGTCCAATGTTTCTACTCTGGCTGGGAATCGAACCCAGGCCCTCACCGTGTGAAGCGAGAGCGTGGTGTAAATATTATGCAGAAAATTCGGAGTGTGGAAATTAGGAGGTGTGGAGTTAATAAAAGTATTAATCAGAGGGCTGAAGAGGGTTTGTTGAGGTGGTTTGGTAATTTAGAGAGGATGGATCAAAGTAGAATGACATGGAGAGCGTATAAATCTGTAGGGGAAGGAAGGCGGGGTAGGGGTCGTCCTCACAAAGGTTGGAGGGAGGGGGTAAAGGAGGTGTTGTGGGCGAGGGGTTTGGACATCCAGCAAGCGTGTTAGATAGGAGTGAATAGAGACAAATGATATTTGGGACCTGACGAGCTGTTGGAGTGTGAGCAGGGTAATATTTAGTGAAGGGATTCAGGGAAATTGGTTATTTTTATATAGCCGGACTTGAGTCCTAGAAATGGGAAGTACAATGCCTGCATTCTAAAGGAGAGGTTCGGGATATTAGCAGTTTGGAGGGTTATGTTGTGTATCTTTATACGTATATGCTTCTAAACTGTTGTGCTCTGAGCACCTCTGCAAAAACAGTGATTATGTGTGAGTGAGGTGAAAGTGTTGAATGATGATGAAAGTATTTTCTTTTTGGGGATTTTCTTTCTTTTTGGGTCACCCTGCCTCGGTGGGAGATGGCCGACTTGTTAAATATATATATATATATATATATATATATATATATATATATATATATATATATATATATATATATATATATATATATACATACATATTTTGCCAGAAAGGTGTAAAGCACCCTTCTGGCAAGACAGTGATGGAGTGAATGATGGTGAAAGTTTTTCTTTTTCGGGCTACCCTGCCTTGGTGGGAGTCGGCCGGTGTGATAATAATAAAAAAAAAATACATATTTCTTTCTTTCAACACACCGGCCATATCCAACCGAGGCGGGGTGGCCCAAAAGGGAAAAACGAAAGTTTCTCCTTTCAAATATTACTAGTAATATATACAGGAGAAGGGGTTACTAGCCCCTTACTCCCGGCATTTTAGTTGCCTCTTACAACACGCATGGCTTACGGAGGAAGAACTCTGTTCCACTTCCCCATGGAGATAAGAGGAAATAAACAAGAACAAGAACTAGAAAGAAAATAGAAGAAAACCCAGAGGGGTATGTACATATACGCTTGTACATGTATGTGTAGTGTGGCCTGGTGGCTAAAGCTTCCGCTTCACACACGGAGGGCCCGGGTTCGATTCCCGGCGGGTGGAAACATTTCGACACGTTTCCTTACACCTGTTGTCCTGTTCACCTAGCAGCAAATAGGTACCTGGGTGTCAGTCGACTGGTGTGGGTCGCATCCTGGGGGACAAGATTAAGGACCCCAATGGAAATAAGTTAGACAGTCCTCGATGACGCACTGACTTTCTTGGGTTATCCTGGGTGGCTAACCCTCCGGGGTTAAAAATCCGAACGAAATCTTATCTTATCTCTTAAGTAGCAAGACGTACCTGAAATCTTGCATGTTCACGAGACAGAAAAAAGGACACCAGCAATCCTACCATCATGTAAAACAATTACAGGCTTTCGTTTTACACTCACCTGGCAGGATGGTAGTACCTCCCTGGGCGGTTGCTGTCTACCAACCTACTATCTAGGATATATATTTATATATATATATATATATATATATATATATATATATATATATATATATATATATATATATATATATATACACAGGAGGGCCCCACTTATACGGCAGGTTAGGTTCCAGGCTACCGCCGTAAAGCGGAAACCGCCGTAAAGTGGAACACCCTTTTTTTCCACTTATAAATGCATACAAACACTAGATAACAAGTTTACACTAACATATATTAAGTTAGCAATAGAACCAGGCATCAAAAAACAATAAAAAAGTACAATACACACATAGTGCACTCATTACTTACCTTGAAATATTTATAGTCTTAATCTAGGGTGAGACAAGTAGTATTTATTGTAAGAAATCAAGTGTGGTATGTATGGTAATAGCCAGGCTACCTTACCAGGCCACCCCACCCACACATACTATTCTATGATATTTAAGCATCCCAGAGCGATAAAATGTATATACAGTTCACTCATTACTTACCTTAAAATATTTGTAGTCTTAATGTAGGGTCAGGAGTAAGTAAATGAGATAAAACGAATAAATGAGAGAGAGAAAGAATGAGTACATGAGAGGGGACAGGCGCAGAGTTATGTAAACAAACCAGGCGAAGGTAAGTTTTGTAAACGAAGTGTACACGTCTGGTTTGTGTACAAGTAGCCCTTGTGGCTTAGCGCTTCTTTTTGATTATAATAATAATAATTGTGTACAAGTTACATTGTGTACAGGTTGTCTCTACATTGATACGGTAGAATTAATAAAGAAGAACACTCCCATTCTCATGTAACATCATCTTGAGAAGAAATGAAGCTCTGAGTGAAGGCAATGGAAATAAGTCACTCTGACTTTTTTGGGTTATCCTAGGTTCTCTACACGTATGTTGTTATGTATGATAATCTATGTAACTGTATTTGTGTATACCTGAATAAACTTACTTACATACATACGAAAGGAATAATTTTCTACAGTTACCCCCAGTAACACATTTTCTCTTATGTTAGATTAGAGAAAATGTTATTCTTGCCGTCACTTGTACAAGTTATGTGGCTCCCACATCTTATATTTATGTTTATTTATTCTATTGTGGGGTGTATTTATCATCTTTTTATGTTATGTATCGTGTTTATTATATAATTTTGAAAAAAAATATCATGGATGGATTAATGAAAATGTGTATATTAACGTAATATACGACATTTAATGAGACTCGGTGAGTATTGTTATTATTATTATCATTTCTAATATGGCGTCACTTGTGCAAGTCATCTGCTACCACATCTCACATTTATGTTTATTTATTCTACTGTGGGGTGTATTTATCTTATTTATATGTTATGCATCGTGTTTATTATATAATTTTGAAAAAAATATCATGGATGAATTAATGAAAATGTGTATATTAACGTAATATACGACATTTAAATGACTCGATGATTATTATTATCATTACTAATATGACGTCTGGAGACATAAGACACTTACCAATTTTAATGTGTACCTGCATGCCAGCACAGTATGTAAGTTTATTTAGGTACAGGTATACATAAGTATAATTATCAGAGTATATATAAAATATGAAATAACTTTTAAAAACATTTGAAATTTTGGAGTTTCCAGACAAAATGGACAGACTTAGTGCTTACTGAGCTCATGGAGAATGTAAACAAACAGGGTGGGGTACGGTGACCGTATTAGAAAGTCAGGTGGGGGGAGCCGTATAGCGAGTTTTGGTCATAATTTGAAATGTCCGTATTAGCGGAACGCCATAAAGTGAAACGCCGTAAAGCAGGGCCTTCCTGTATATATATCTTACATAGCAGGCTGGTAGACAACAACCGCCCAGGGAGGTACTACCGTCCTGCCAAGTGAGTGTAAAACAAAAGCCTGTAATTGTTTTACATGATGGTAGGATTTCTGGTGTCTTTTTTCTGTCTCATAAACATGCAAGATTTCAGATACGTCTTGCTACTTCTACTTACACTTAGATCATACTGCACATACATGTACAAGCATATATATACACACCCCTCTAGGTTTTCTTCTATTTTCTTACTAGTTCTTGTTTATTTCCTTTTATCTCTATGGGGATTGGAACAGAATTCTTCCTCAGTAAGCCATGTGTGTCGTAAGAGTCGACTAAAATGCCGGGAGCAAGGGGCTAGTAACCCCTTCTCCTGTACACATTACTAAAGTTAAAAGAGAGACTTTAGTTTTTCTTTTTGGGCCACCCTGCCTCAGTGGACTAAAGCCAGTTTGTTGAAAGAAGAAGATATATATATATATATATATATATATATATATATATATATATATATATATATATATATATATATATATATATATATATATTTAACAAGTCGGCCATCTCCCACCGAGGCAGGGTGACCCAAAAAAGAAAGAAAATCCCCAAAAAGAAAATGCTTTCATCATTCAACACTTTCACCACACTCACACATACTCACTGTTTTTGCAGAGGTGCTCAGAATACAACAGTTTAGAAGCATATACGTATAAAGATACACAACATATCCCTCTAAACTGCCAATATCCCAAACTCCTCCTTTAAAGTGCAGGCATTGTACTTCCCATTTCCAGGACTCAAGTCTGACTATATGAAAATAACCGGTTTCCCTGAATCCCTTCACTAAATATTACCCTGCTCACACTCCAACAGATCGTCAGGTCCCAAGTACCATTCGTCTCCATTCACTCCTATCTAACACGCTCACGCACGCTTGCTGGAAGTCTAAGCCCCTTGCCCATAAAACCTCCTTTACCCCCTCTCTCCAACCCTTTCGAGGACGACCCCTACCTCGCCTTCCTTCCCCTATAGATTTATATGCTTTCCATGTCATTCTACTTTGATCCATTCTCTCTAAATGACCAAACCACCTCAACAACCCCTCTTCCACCCTCTGACTAATACTTTTATTAACTCCACACCTTTTCCTAATTTCCACACTCCGAATTTTCTGCATAATATTTACACCACACATTGCCCTTAGACAGGACATCTCCACTGCCTCCAACCGTCTCCTCACTGCTGCATTTACCACCCAAGCTTCACACCCATATAAGAGTGTTGGTACTACTATACTTTCATACATTCCTTCTTTGCCTCCATAGATAACGTTTTTTGACTCCACATATACCTCAATGCACGATTCACCTTTTTTCCCTCATCAATTCTGTGATTAACCTCATCCTTCATAAATCCATCTGCCGACACATCAACTCCCAAGTATCTGAAAACATTCACTCTTCCATACTCCTCTTCCCCAATTTGATATCCAATTTTTCTTTATCTAAATCATTTGATACCCTCATCACCTTACTCTTTTCTATGTTCACTTTCAACTTTCTACCTTTACACACATTCCCAAACTCATCCACTAACCTTTGCAATTTTTCTTTAGAATCTCCCATAAGCACAGTATCATCAGCAAAAAGTAACTGTGTTAATTCCCATTTTGAATTTGATTCCCCATAATTTAGTCCCACCCCTCTCCCGAACACCCTAGCATTTACTTCTTTTACAACCCCATCTATAAATATATTGAACAACCATGGTGACATTACATAAGAACATAAGAAATGAGGAACACTGCAGCAGGCCTGTTGGCCCATACTTGGCAGGTCCTTTACAATTCATCCCACTAACAAAACATTTGCCCAACCCAATTTTCAACGCTACCCAAGAAATAAGTTCTGATGTGCAAGTCCCACTCAAATCCAACCCCTCCCACTCATGTACTTATCCAACCTAAATTTGAAACTACCCAAAGTCCTAGCCTCAATAACCCAACTAGGTAGACTGTTCCACTCATCAACTACCCTATTTCCAAACCAATACTTTCCTATGTCCTTTCTAAATATAAACTTATCTAATTTAAATCCATTACTGTGGGTTCTCTCTTGGAAATATAAATACATATGCAGTATAATGTGATCCTTTGTTGACTACGTTTCACCCACACAGTGGGCTTTTTCAAGTCACAAACTGATCCCTGTCTAAGACCTACTTTTACCGGGAAGTAGTCTCCCTCTCTTCTACACACCCTAACCTGAGTCTCACTATCCTCATAAAAACTCTTTACAGCATTTAGTAACTTACCACCTATTCCATATACTTGCAACATCTGCCACATTGCTCCCCTATCCACTCTATCATATGCCTTTTCTAAATCCATAAATGCAATAAAAACTTCCCTACCTTTATCTAAATACTGTTCACATATATGCTTCAATGTAAACACTTGATCTACACATCCCCTACCCACTCTGAAACCTCCTTGCTCATCCGCAATCCTACATTCTGTCTTACCTCTAATTCTTTCAATTATAACCCTACCGTACACTTTTCCTGGTATACTCAATAAACTTATTCCTCTATAATTTTTACAATCTCTTTTGTCCCCTTTCCCTTTATATAAAAAGGACTATACATGCTCTCTACCAATCCCTAGGTACCTTCCCCTCTTTCATACATTTATTAAACAAAAGTACCAACCACTCCAACACTATATCCCCCCCTGCTTTTAACATTTCTGTCAGGATCCCATCAGTTCCAGCTGCTTTACCCCCTTTCATTCTACGTAATGCCTCGCGTACCTCCCCCACACTTACATTCTGTTCTTCTTCACTCCTAAAAGATGGTATACCTCCCTGACCAGTGCATGAAATTACCGCCTCCCTTTCTTCCTCAACATTTAAAAGTTCCTCAAAATATTCTCGCCATCTACCTAATACCTCCCTCTCCCCATCTACTAACTCCCCTACTCTGTTTTTAACTGACAAATCCATACTTTCCCTAGGCTTTCTTAACTTGTTTAACTCACTCCAAAAATTTTTCTTATTTCCATTAAAATTTCTTGACAGTGCCTCTCCCACTCTATCATCTGCTCTCCTTTTGCACTCTCTCACCACTCTCTTCACCTTTCTTTTACTCTCCATATACTCTGCTTTTCTTATAACACTTCTGCTTTGTAAAAACCTCTCATAAGCTAACTTTTTCTCTTTTATCATACCCTTTACTTCATCATTCCACCAATCACTCCTCTTTCCACCTGCCCCCACCCTCCTATAACCACGAACTTCTGCCCCACATTCTAATACTGCATTTTTAAAACTATTCCAACCCTCTTCAACCCCCCCACTACTCATCTTTGCACTAGCCCACCTTTCTGCCAACAGTCACTTATATCTCCCCCAAACTTCCTCCTCCCTTAGTTTATACACTTTCACCTCCCTCTTACTTGTTGTTGCCACCTTCCTCTTTTCCCATCTACCTCTTACTCTAACTGTAGCTACAACTAAATAATGATCCGATATATCAGTTGCCCCTCTATAAACATGCACATCCTGGAGCCTACCCATCAACCTTTTATCCACCAATACATAATCTAACAAACTACTTTCATTACGTGCTACATCATACCTTGTACAGTGGACCCCCGCATAACGATTACCTCCGAATGTGACCAATTATGTAAGTGTATTTATGTAAGTGCATTTGTACGTGTATGTTTGGGGGTCTGAAATGGACTAATCTACTTCACAATATTTCTTATGGGAACAAATTCGGTCAGTACTGGCACCTGAACATACTTCTGGAGTGAAAAAATATCGTTAACCGGGGGTCCACTGTATATTTATTTATCCTCTTTTTCATAAAATACGTATTACTTATTACCAAATCTCTTTCTACACATAGCTCAATTAAAGGCTCCCCATTTACATTTACCCCTGGCACCCCAAATTTACCTACTACTCCCTACATAACATTTTTACCCACTTTAGCATTGAAATCCCCAACCACCATTACTCTCACACTTGATTCAAAGCTCCCCACGCATTCACTCAACATTTCCCAAAATCTCTCTCTCTCCTCTACACTTCTTTCTTCTCCAGGTGCATACATGCTTACTATAACCCACTTTTCACATCCAATCTTTATTTTACTCCACATAATCCTTGAATTAATACATTTGTAGTCCCTCTTTTCCTGCCATAGCTTATTCTTCAACATTATTGCTACTCCTTCTTTAGCTCTAACTCTCTTTGAAACCCCTGACCTAATCCCATTTATTCCTCTCCATTGAAACTCTCCCACCCCCTTCAGCTTCGTTTCACTTAAAGCCAGGACATCCAGTTTCTTCTCATTCATAACATCCACAATCATCTCTTTCTTATCATCTGCACAACATCCACACACATTCAGACTTCCCACTTTGACAATTTTCTTCTTATTATTCTTTTTAGTAATCTTTACAGGAAAAGGGGTTACTAGCCCATTGTTCCCGGCATATATTTATTTATTTATTTATTTATTTATTTCAACACACTGGCCATATCCCACTGAGGCAAGGTGACCCAAAAAGAAAAAGAAAAGCTTTTCTTTTTAAGTCACCCTGGGAGTACAGCAGTGTGGGTAGGTGTAGTGAATTACATGCATAAACATACCTTTTCTTGAATGTAAACATATTCTTAATTGAGGTGCGGATGGAAGATTTCTTCTTACCACCGCTGCGGTGGTCGTTGGAATGTGGAGCCTCGGTCCAGGTTGACGGTTGAAGTTTTTTCTGCCCACCGTCCACATTATGAACACTGTGAGCAGAGGCCAGCGTATGGGTTGTCAGTGGTCTGTTGGCATCATTTGTGATGTGAGCTGGACGAGGCTCATTAAGGGTGGGTTCGCTAGCAGCAAGGTCGTCCCAGCGGCCTGACTCACGACTGGGACTGCTGTGCACCGTGACATCCACCACAGAGTGAGCGGAAGCCATCGATCGAGGAGCGTCTGATGCAACTAGTGACTGGGATGTGTGGTGGATGTGCGACAGTGGGCGTCGCGATGCCACGCTCTCACTGCGTGACCTGGCACGAGGCAGGTCGTTGGAGGGAGGTGAGGAGGCACTCTCCTGTGATCCGCTGCTGGAACTGGCTGACCCTCGAGGCAGTGATGATGACCGACCATCTAGGAACACTGATCTGGGATGACATGAAGGCTGTGTGGCACTACTGTGTGACCGCTGTGGGCTAGTAATGGTTTGAGCACAGCTGGCTGAGCGCTGTGCTCGTTCAGGGCTACAGACTAGGCTCATTCTTTCAGGGCTATAGGTAGGGCTGCTAGGGCTTATAGGTGGGCTGCCTATGGATGAGCTAGATCGTCGGGGTGACCGTCCGGCCCTATGAAAACAAACCCAATCAATAAGGTTCATATTCCATAATGTTCAAAATCAATGTCAAAACTCAGCTTTGTTAAAAAAAACTAGTCACTACCATCCACAGTATGGATATGAGGTGCACAATAAACTAGTCAATAATCTATTTTTGATGATTTAAAGCCTATCAGCCAAATAAAAATAATATTAATAGAAACAATGATAATAATAATTAGAAGGAGAAGAAAAAAGGAAGAGGTGGTTTTATACAGGAAAAATTAAATTTGTTTTCCTCTTGGATTGACTTTGATATTGTTTACTGGACCTGTGATGTGTGGGCGGTGGTGGTTGGTGGGGCTGTGGGTGGTGGTGCGAAGGTCCAGGAGCTGCACCATGGGGAGACAGCTGGGCATGCACCAGCTGGAATGAATGTTCCATCGAGTCGTTCAGGCGGGCTAGAAAATCCCTGAGGCGATCTAGGCAGCAGTGTAAGTGTTGGTAGTCTGGGTGTTGGGGCTCAGTATATTTCAATAACTGTTTCATCAATAAGATGTACCGAGGTACACGTTGTACTGGGGTCAGCAGGAAGGCTCCAAGGTCCAGTCCACCACATGCTGGCTGCTCTAAACACCCCTGAAACACAGTACATCATTAGCAGGTTGTACTGGACTCAGTAGTAAGACACTAAAGTCCAGTCCGCCACTCACTGATCATCCTAGATAGGGACCTAAAAAGTATTCGTTAAGTGAAACTCATTCCCCATAAAAGCCCATATTATAGCATGAGATGTAGACCAGAATTATAATACAGTCATCTCTCTTAACCCTTCGAGGGTCGACAGGACCTCTCTGAAACTCGTTCTCAGGGTCAGCCAAATTTAAAAAAAAAAAAATTATTTTCTCTTACGAAAAGATAAAGAATCTTTTCCCGTTCATAAGGACACCAAAAGTTTGAAATTTGATGGAAAACTTACGGAATTATGCTCTCACAAAGTTAGCTGTCTCGGCGATGTTTACGCATCGGCGATTTTGCCCACTTTGAGCCCCATTTTCGGCCAATTCCACTGTACTAGTCGACAAAAAACATGAATATTTCGCTAGAACTCCATTTTTTCTATCGAATGGGTGTAAGAAACCACCCATTTATGAAATTCAACTATCCAGTACAGTGGTCAGAATTTAGCAATTTTGCCAATTTCACACAAATTTCAAAAGATGCCAATTTCCGAATAGGGTCCAGAATAAACAAGAAAGACATTCCTGGCACTAAAATGACATTTCCTCTGGTCATTAGTCACGTCTCAAGGCCCTTCTTATATTCTTTTGCTTTCCACTTTGAATTTTTATTCTCACAAAAAATATAAGATTTACTGTTATGCAGACTACTGCATTAGTGTAAAAAATGGTATAAATATTATTGGTGCACTTGTGAAAGAATATTAGACTCACCAGTTGACGTGTATTGCACGCTTGGCACGATTTGTTTACTTTTGAAATTTGGTAAAAATCGAACATTTCTGCTACTTTGAACTCAATTTCAAGGTACCTTTCATTGTAAAACCAGTCAAAATCATCTCAATTTCTGTAATATGTCTTCCATTCTATAAAATGAGACCAAGAAAACTAGAATACAACAATAAATACCATACGAAAATACAGTGCAAAGTCGCTATTTTATTCCAAAAAAATGGTCAGTTTTTTTTTTCTCATTATGCACTGTGTGCTGCAGGATTCTTTTTAGACTGTGCACACTGACCACATAGACCCATTCTTTCATATGAAGGCCTACCAGCTTTCTCCCACTAGATTTGAGGGCGCTAGAATTTAGGCGTACTAGTACGTCAAAAACCCTGGGTCGTAAGCCGTACTAGTATGTCCGAAACCCTCAAAGGGTTAAAGGCAGGCTCCTCTATATACAGTCATCTCTCTATGCAATTTTCTCATAAATCCAACTGAAAAACTTCATCATAAATTTAAAAGAATGTACAGTTTAGTTTTTTTTAGTTTGATATGTTTATTATGCACCCCATACCCGTCCTGTGGGCGGTAGTCAAAAGATTACAGAGGTACATAATGAGTCCAGGGACTGGGCTCCAAAGTTTTGATAACTGAACAAGGTACAAAGGTAATGAACTCCAGGTAGATCTGGTCACAATCATGGCAAGTTACAAAGGTAATGAACCATCTACACTCCTATACATGGTTACAATCATGAACACAGTGAAGGCTTTTTGTGGCATATGCTGAGTATGTTACATTTTATGGATGTCCATCACACAACCATGTGGCTTGGCCTCAGTGTAGCAGTTCTAAGGCTTCACTGTTGTGCTTATTTTTCAGTTCAACCTTGCCAACCACATGAAAGCCAGCTACTTCAGCCAAGGTGATGTCTCACCTCTCCACCTGTCTGAGTGGCAGACTCCCACAGACACTGGTCATGACCACTCCTACTGTGAGTGGCTCTGGGTCATATTATTTCACTTCTCTATTCATTAACACTGTATGTACATGGTGTAAACATTGGTGACAGAATAAACAGGTAAAGAAATCTACCCTCTGCTGTGATTGCCTTACCATTGCTCTGCTCTGCTCTGCTGACTGCCTTGTTTGGCTGACTTAATTATGACCAGGTGCAGAAGACAATTAGAGTACCGCCTGTGTTTGTAATACCTTTCCAAATTATTCTATTTTCAGTGCTTATTTGCAATGATGTTCACAAGAAGTTGACTGTATATACAGGGGTTTTATAGAAAAGTTGACTGTATATAGAGCAGCTTTATAAGAGAACTGGCTATATGTACAGGAGCTTTATATAATCTTTACTGGAAGAATATAACAGTGCACACTCAGCTCACACACTGAGGTCCATGGTTCGATCCCTGGTATGGGTATAAACATTGGGGCATATTTCCTTAACACACCTGCTGTCTCTGTTCACATAGCAGTAAGTAGGTACCTGGATGTTAGCTAACTGGTACGGGTCACATCTTGGGGGCAAAATTAACCAAATTTTCCTGAAATACTCTGCATTACCAGGGGCTTTTTATATAGTAAAGTGATGTCAACTCTGGTTTGTATAAGCTGTATCATGTACTTGTAGAAATAAATATTACTATTATTATTATTATCAGCCAGCAAGATTAAGGTACACTGGGATTCAAGGAAGCAAACGATTCCTTCAGCTTGCTACTGTGTGGTAATGTGTAAAGCTATTTTCAGTATAAACCCATGGTTATTTATAGCTCTAAGCATCCCAGTACTTTGAAAGTTATAGATAAATTCACCTTACTCATTATTTAGAAGTTAAACCAGTCAGCATGGATGACAGAGCAATTATTTAGAAGTTAAACCAGTCAGCATGGATGACAGAGCAATTATTTATTGACTGGTTTAAGCATCACTTTACTCCTGAACTCATGTTTTACCAGTGGAGTGAGAACCTTGAAGTCAAAGTTCTCTTCACTCTTGATAATTCTAGTACTCATCCAGATCTCTCAGTGGATGTACATCCACATGCAAAAGTTGTATTTTGACCACCAAATAAAATATCCTTAACACAACCATTGGATCATGGAGTTAGGAAATTTAAGAGTAACTACACATGAAAAGTCATGTGGAAACTTGTTGCAGCAATGGTTGCTGGCTCTGAGCTTGCAGTGCCAGACTTCTAGCTTAAATATGGCACTGCAGGTGCCATAGTGTCAAAAGTGCATGGAACAAAGTGCCCGAGTCAATGTTGAATGCTGCCTGGAGAACATTATGACCTGGTGTGTTTAATACTTTCACAGGTTATGACCTGATGTGTTCAATACTTTCACAGGTTATGACCAGATGTGTTCAATATTTTCACAGGTTATGACCTGGTGTAGTCAATACTTCCACAGGTTATGACCTGATGCAGTCAATACTTCCATAGGTTATGACCTGGTGTGGTCAATGCTTCTACAGGTTATGATAATGGTAGCTTTATAGTGGTAACTTTTTATTAAAAATACTGCAATGGTAGCTTTAAAAATATCATAAAGGTAGCTTTAAAAATAATATAATGTTAGCTATGGAAGTATTATAATAGCTCAACCAATGATCCACAACCATCGACATAAACCAGCAACCAGAATTCACGGTAAGAAACAATGGTTATGTAACCTTTGTAGATATGTTCTACTATGCATAAAACATCAACTACGATTACTTTACAATTACATTATTATGATTATCTTTTATAATGTTGAGACGAGAAGAAATTTATTTGACATTTTTATAGGTTTGAGAATGTATCCCTATTTTTCCCATATATTCTTCACTTCACTTTACACAGCCTTTTAAGTTTAGTTTAATATGTTTATTATGCACCCCATACCCATCCTGTGGGCGGTAGTCAAAAGATTACAGAGGTACATAATTGGTCCAGGGACTGGACTCCAAAGTTTTGATAGCTGAGCAAGTTACAGAGGTAATGAACTCACAATTTACAAAGGTAATGAACTCACAATTTACAAAGGTAATGAACTCACAATTTACAAAGGTAATGAACTCCAGGTAGGTCTGGTCACAATCATGTCAAGTTACAAAGGTATTTACAGATTACAGAGGTAAGTAATGGGTCCAGGGACTGGGCCCCCAAAGTTTTGATAGCTGAACTAGGTACAAAGGTAATGAGCTCACAAGTTACAAAGGTAATGAATTCTGTAGAATGGTAACTTACGTTTATACATGGCTACAATCATGAACAAATTATAGTGTAATGAGCAATTCGCACTTCCACACCCGGTCACAACTGTAATGAGTTATTGGTGCAAATATTGATTGTTGAGTCACACACACACCACACACACACACACACACACACACACACACACACACACACACACACACACACACACACACACACACACACACACACACACACACCTGAGAACAGCATTCCGATACCTTAGTAAGGAATCATTCAAGACACTGTACACCGTGTATGTCAGGCCCATACTGGAGTATGCAGCACCTGTTTGGAACCCACACTTGATAAAGCACGTCAAGAAACTAGAGAAAGTACAAAGGTTTGCGACAAGGTTAGTTCCAGAGCTAAGGGGAATGTCCTATGAGGAAAGATTAAGGGAAATCGGCCTGACCACACTGGAGGACAGGAGGGTCAGGGGAGACATGATAACGACATATAAAATACTGCGTGGAATAGACAAGGTGGACAAAGACAGGATGTTCCAGGGAGGGGACACAGAAACAAGAGGCCACAATTGGAAGTTGAAGACACAAATGAGTCAGAGAGATAGTAGGAAGTATTTCTTCAGTCATAGAGTTGTAAGGCAGTGGAATAGCCTAGAAAATGACGTAGTGGAGGCAGGAACCATACACAGTTTTAAGACGAGGTTTGATAAAGCTCATGGAGCGGGGAGAGAGAGGGCCTAGTAGCAACCGGTGAAGAGGCGGGGCCAGGAGCTAGGACTCGACCCCTGCAACCACAAATAGGTGAGCACACACACAACCACAAATAGGTGAGTACACACACACACACACACACACACACACACACACACACACACACACACACACACACACACACACACACACACACACACACTTTAGTTTAATATCTTTATTATGCACCCCATACCCATCCTGTGGGCGGTAGTCAAAAGATTACAAAGGTACATAATGGGTCCAGTGACTGGACCCCAAAGTTATGATAGCTGAACTAGTTACAAAGGTAATGAACTCCAGGTAGATCTGGTCACAATCATGGCAAGTTACAGAGGTAATGAATCAGCTCCACTCCTATACATGGTTACAGTCATGAACAAATTACAAAGTAATGAACCACTGATACGTCCACACCTGGTCACAATTGTAATGAGTTATAAATACAAATATTAAGTGGTTCATACACCCACACTAGCGCGTGCGCACACACATACACACACCAGGGCGCACGCACGGACATGTGCACACGAGCGTACAAATACATGCATACACACAAGGACGCACACCCACACACACCCACACACACACACACACCCACACACACACACACCAACACCCACACACACACCCTCACACACACCCACACACACCCTCACACACACCCACACACACACACCCACACATGCACACACACTGACATGTATTGTGTGCAAAGTCATGGAGAAGATTATCAGGAGGAGAGTGGTCGAACATCTGGAAAGGAACAAGATTATAAATGAAAACCAGCATGGGTTCATGGAAGGCAAATCTTGTATCACAAACCTCCTGGAGTTTTATGACAAGGTAACAGAAGTAAGACACGAGAGAGAGGGGTGGGTAGATTGCATTTTCCTAGACTGCAGGAAGGCCTTTGACACAGTTCCCCACAAGAGATTAGTGCAGAAGCTGGAGGATCAGGCACACGTAAAAGGGAGGGCACTGCAATGGATAAGGGAATACCTGACAGGGAGGCAGCAACGAGTCATGGTACGTGAAGAGGTATCACAGTGGGTGCCTGTTACGAGCGGGGTCCCACAGGGGTCAGTTCTAGGACCAGTGCTATTTTTGATATATGTGAACGACATGATGGAAGGAATAGACTCTGAAGTGTCCCTGTTCGCAGATGACGTGAAGTTGATGAGAAGAATTAAATCGGACGAGGATGAGGCAGGACTGCAAAGAGACCTGGACAGGCTGGACATGTGGTCCAGCAACTGGCTTCTCGAATTCAATCCAGCCAAATGCAAAGTCATGAAGATTGGGGAGGGGCAAAGAAGACCGCTGACAGAGTATAGGCTAGGTGGACAAAGACTACAGACCTCACTCAGGGAGAAAGACCTTGGGGTGACCATAACACCGAGCACATCACCGGAGGCACACATCAACCAAATAACCGCTGCAGCATACGGGCGCCTGGCAAACCTGAGAATAGCGTTCCGATACCTTAATAAGGAATCGTTCAAGACACTGTACACTGTGTATGTTAGGCCCATACTGGAGTATGCAGCACCAGTCTGGAACCCACACCTGGTCAAGCACATCAAGAAGTTAGGGAAAGTACAAAGGTTTGCAACAAGGCTAGTCCCAGAGCTCAAGGGAATGTCGTATGAGGAAAGGTTAAGGGAAATCGGACTGACGACACTGGAGGACAGAAGGGTCAGGGGAGACATGATAACGACATACAAGATACTGCGGGGAATAGACAAGGTGGACAGAGATAGGATGTTCCAGAGAGGGGACACAGGGACAAGGGGTCACAACTGGAAGCTGAAGACTCAGACGAGTCACAGGGACGTTAGGAAGTATTTCTTCAGTCATAGAGTTGTCAGCAAGTGGAATAGCCTAGCAAGTGAAGTAGTGGAGGCAGGAACCATACATAGTTTTAAGAAGAGGTATGACAAAGCTCAGGAAGCAGAGAGAGAGAGGATCCAGTAGCGATCAGTGAAGAGGCGGGGCCAGGAGCTGAGTCTCGACCCCTGCAACCACAATTAGGTGAGTACAATTAGGTGAGTACACACACACCCACACCCACACACACACACACACACACACACACACACACACACAAACACACACACACACACAAACACACACACACACACACACACACACACACACACACACACACACACACACACACACACACACACACACACACACACACACACATGGTAATGCATTATTTACAGCTAGCAAAGTCAGGGTATTTCTCCAGAATGGTCTGCAATATACCACTGTGGATAAAATACTTTGCCATTTCTTGAACATTTCTGAGTGAGTTGTTTCTAAATTCATTAATTTGATCACACTCCAGTACATAATGACGCAAGGTGTGACAATAGTCCATCTGGCAAAGTTTACATTTCGTTTGGTCTACATCTGGTGGTGGTGATTTAACCTGCCAAAGATATTTGTAACCCAGCCGGAGCTGGGCAGTAGCGACATCCAAGAGTCTGCTTATCTTGTTGGATGCACCATAGACATGTGGCTCCTCCTGCATGATGGAATGATGATAGATGGACTGACTTGTGTCAATCTCCCTAAGTCTTAAGTCAATAAAGTTCATTTGAAGTTCTTTTCGTATTATTGTTCTCAAACTGCTAACTGACAACCCAAGATTGTAATCTACCCCCTCTTTGAAAGCATACAGCTTAGCCAATTTATCAGTTCTATCATGCATCTGAAGACCAATGTGAGATGGAATCCAGAGCATGTGCACTCTGACTCCACTGTCCACAATCTTACCATACCTATGTCTGGCTTCTGACACAAGCAAGCCACAATTTATACTTAATGAGTTGAGAGCATTTATGGATGACAGAGAATCAGTTACAATTAAAGTGTCAACCTTAGATACATGGACACATTTGAGTGCAAGGAGTATGGCAAACAGTTCTGTTTGAAGGGTAGAGGCCCAGTTATTGATGCGTGCTCCAATTTCTTTATGAGAGCCATCACTCTGTGTGACAACAGCAGCACTACCAGCTGCACCAGTGGACTGGTGAACAGGACCATCAACGTAAATAATTTGTGAAAGAGTGTTCTGTGTGACTAAGTTATCAATACAGCTTAAGGCATCATGTTTGGCTTCAAGACGAAGCTTTGGTTGTGATTTAAGAAGAGTTTTGGGGGGAAATGGAGGAATGGTAGGTTGGAATGGGGTAATATCCCATGGAGCAGGGAAATGTCTCTATTGTCCAACTTGATATAGATCATGTAGCTGGTTCATGCGGAGGTCAGTTCCAGTTTTTTCGATCCATCTGGAAGGATGTTCACCAGTGCTGAGGAAAGTTTGGAGGGCTTCTGTGCAGGGGTTTGAATGGGCTAGCCTAAGCATATTGACCCCAATAAGGATATTTCTTTCAGTAACACGATCTCTAATGCTTGGAATATTAAGTTCTTTCCGCATATTTAAAATTTTGGCAGAACGAGGGCATCCTAGGATGATCCTCATTGCTTCGTTTTGCAGTTTTTCCAGCCCTCCGAGCTTCCAGTCAGACACGAGTGCAAGTAGTGGCGCCGCATAATCAACCAATGATCTAATATAAGCAAGATACATCATTTTCACAATTTTAACATTAGCACCATACCTGGGATGAAAACCTGCTACAACTCTAAGTGCTCTCAGCCTTTCTTTGTATTGGCGACAAAGTCTCGTTACAACAGGAAAATAGTGATAAATAGGTTAATCATATGTGAATTTATTTATTTATTTATTTATTTATTTTATGTCTTTGCAAACAGTACATTGAGATTTTATATTTACAATAGTGGGTTGCAATGCAAAGAGAGCCTCTATTATGCCTAGGCATTATGGACCAACTTAATGTTATTGACTTACAGACTACTAAACACTAAGGATTATATCATAATTGTACAGTAGGATTGTAATTATTTCATAGTTGAACAGTAGATTATTAATTGTAAGTGAATTAAATTTGTATAAGACAAAGGATATATTCATATAGTCTAAAATGCTTTTTGTGAAAACAATAGTTCAATTATATTCCAGTCAACAATGGATAAAAGATTCTAAGTGGTTGTTTCAGTTATGATGTGGGAGGACATAGGTGAGTAAGTGTGTACTGAGTATTTAGCATTTAGTCTAGGGTGATTAAGTGGCTTTTGAGAAGAGTCTTAAATTGATTTTCAGACTGAGTTACTTTAATATCTTCTGGTAATGAATTCCATATTTTAGGGCCCTTTATGTGCATGGAGTTTTTATACAGTATGATATGGACATGTGGTATATCACAAAGAGATCTGTCTTGTGTTGTGGTCATGTGTCCTGTTTAAGTTGGTGAGGAGAAGTTTGAGTGGAGGGTTTATATTTGCGTGTATTGTTCTGTGTATGTAGTAGGCACATGAATAAGTATGGATGTTCTTAATGGTGAGCAGATTCAGATTTTTGAAAATTGGTGGAGTATGCTGGTGGGAGTGGGAATTCATTATCATTCTTACTGCTGCACTTTGCTGGGTTATGAGGGGTTTTAGGTGATTGGATGTTGTTGATCCCCATGCACAAATTCCATATGTAAGACAAGGGTATATGAGTGTATGGTACAGTGCCAGGAGAGCTGATTGTGGAATGTAGTACCTTATCTTGGATGGTATGTCTACAGTCTTGGAGATTTTCTTGGTGATTTGTTGTATGTGTGTCCGGAACTTAAGGCTACTGTCAAGGTGGATACCTAGGAATTTTCCCTCTGTGAGTCTTGTGACTGATGATGAATGAAATAGGTTTTATCAGTATTCATGGTAAGTTTATTAGTCATAATCCAGGCAGATATTTTCTGCAATTCAGCATTGACTGTGTTTGCTAGTATGACTGCATTTGGGTGGGAAAAGACATATGTAGTGTCATCTGCAAATAATATGGGTTTGAGTAGCTGTGATGCATTCAGTAGATCATTGATGTAGATGAGAAAGATGAGTGGCCCAAGGACCACCAAGTCATTTTCGTGTTTAATTTTATATTCATAATTATACTATAATAGGTAGTAGGTTGGTAGACAGCAACCACCCAGGGAAGTACTACCGTCCTGCCAGATGACTGTGAAACAAAAACCTGTAACTGTTTTGCATGATGGTAGGATTGCTGGTTTCTTTTTCTGTCTCATAAACACGCTAAGATAACAGGGATATCTTGCTACTCCTACTTACACTTTGGTCACACTTCACAGACACGCACATGCATATATATATATACATACATCTAGGTTTTTCTCCTTTTTCTAAATAGCTCTTGTTCTTTTTTATTTCTTCTATTGTCCATGGGGAAGTGGAAAAGAATCTTTCCTCCGTAAGCCATGCGTGTCGTATGAGGCGACTAAAATGCCGGGAGCAATGGGCTAGTAACCCCTTCTCCTGTATACAATTACTAAAAAAGAGAAGAAGAAAAACTTTATAAAACTGGGTTGCTTAAATGTGCGTGGATGTAGTGCGGATGACAAGAAAGAGATGATTGCTGATGTTATGAATGAAAAGAAGTTGGATGTCCTGGCCCTAAGCGAAACAAAGCTGAAGGGGGTAGGAAAGTTTCAGTGGGGGGAAATAAATGGGATTAAATCTGGAGTATCTGAGAGAGTTAGAGCAAAGGAAGGGGTAGCAGTAATGTTAAATGATCAGTTATGGAAGGAGAAAAGAGAATATGAATGTGTAAATTCAAGAATTATGTGGATTAAAGTAAAGGTTGGATGCGAGAAGTGGGTCATAATAAGCGTGTATGCACCTGGAGAAGAGAGGAATGCAGAGGAGAGAGAGAGATTTTGGGAGATGTTAAGTGAATGTATAGGAGCCTTTGAACCAAGTGAGAGAGTAATTGTGGTAGGGGACTTGAATGCTAAAGTAGGAGAAACTTTTAGAGAGGGTGTGGTAGGTAAGTTTGGGGTGCCAGGTGTAAATGATAATGGGAGCCCTTTGATTGAACTTTGTATAGAAAGGGGTTTAGTTATAGGTAATACATATTTTAAGAAAAAGAGGATAAATAAGTATACACGATATGATGTAGGGCGAAATGACAGTAGTTTGTTGGATTATGTATTGGTAGATAAAAGACTGTTGAGTAGACTTCAGGATGTACATGTTTATAGAGGGGCCACAGATATATCAGATCACTTTCTAGTTGTAGCTACACTGAGAGTAAAAGGTAGATGGGATACAAGGAGAATAGAAGCATCAGGGAAGAGAGAGGTGAAGGTTTATAAACTAAAAGAGGAGGCAGTTAGGGTAAGATATAAACAGCTATTGGAGGATAGATGGGCTAATGAGAGCATAGGCAATGGGGTCGAAGAGGTATGGGGTAGGTTTAAAAATGTAGTGTTAGAGTGTTCAGCAGAAGTTTGTGGTTACAGGAAAGTGGGTGCAGGAGGGAAGAGGAGCGATTGGTGGAATGATGATGTAAAGAGAGTAGTAAGGGAGAAAAAGTTAGCATATGAGAAGTTTTTACAAAGTAGAAGTGATGCAAGGAGGGAAGAGTATATGGAGAAAAAGAGAGAAGTTAAGAGAGTGGTGAAGCAATGTAAAAAGAGAGCAAATGAGAGAGTGGGTGAGATGTTATCAACAAATTTTGTTGAAAATAAGAAAAAGTTTTGGAGTGAGATTAACAAGTTAAGAAAGCCTAGAGAACAAATGGATTTGTCAGTTAAAAATAGGAGAGGAGAGTTATTAAATGGAGAGTTAGAGGTATTGGGAAGATGGAAGGAATATTTTGAGGAATTGTTAAATGTTGATGAAGATAGGGAAGCTGTGATTTCGTGTATAGGGCAAGGAGGAATAACATCTTGTAGGAGTGAGGAAGAGCCAGTTGTGAGTGTGGGGGAAGTTCGTGAGGCAGTAGGTAAAATGAAAGGGGGTAAGGCAGCCGGGATTGATGGGATAAAGATAGAAATGTTAAAAGCAGGTGGGGATATAGTTTTGGAGTGGTTGGTGCAATTATTTAATAAATGTATGGAAGAGGGTAAGGTACCTAGGGATTGGCAGAGAGCATGCATAGTTCCTTTGTATAAAGGCAAAGGGGATAAAAGAGAGTGCAAAAATTATAGGGGGATAAGTCTGTTGAGTGTACCTGGTAAAGTGTATGGTAGAGTTATAATTGAAAGAATTAAGAGTAAGACGGAGAATAGGATAGCAGATGAACAAGGAGGCTTTAGGAAAGGTAGGGGGTGTGTGGACCAGGTGTTTACAGTGAAACATATAAGTGAACAGTATTTAGATAAGGCTAAAGAGGTCTTTGTGGCATTTATGGATTTGGAAAAGGCGTATGACAGGGTGGATAGGGGGGCAATGTGGCAGATGTTGCAAGTGTATGGTGTAGGAGGTAGGTTACTGAAAGCAGTGAAGAGTTTTTACGAGGATAGTGAGGCTCAAGTTAGAGTATGTAGGAAAGAGGGAAATTTTTTCCCAGTAAAAGTAGGCCTTAGACAAGGATGTGTGATGTCACCGTGGTTGTTTAATATATTTATAGATGGGGTTGTAAGAGAAGTAAATGCGAGGGTCTTGGCAAGAGGCGTGGAGTTAAAAGATAAAGAATCACACACAAAGTGGGAGTTGTCACAGCTGCTCTTTGCTGATGACACTGTGCTCTTGGGAGATTCTGAAGAGAAGTTGCAGAGATTGGTGGATGAATTTGGTAGGGTGTGCAAAAGAAGAAAATTAAAGGTGAATACAGGAAAGAGTAAGGTTATGAGGATAACAAAAAGATTAGGTGATGAAAGATTGAATATCAGATTGGAGGGAGAGAGTATGGAGGAGGTGAACGTATTCAGATATTTGGGAGTGGACGTGTCAGCGGATGGGTCTATGAAAGATGAGGTGAATCATAGAATTGATGAGGGAAAAAGAGTGAGTGGTGCACTTAGGAGTCTGTGGAGACAAAGAACTTTGTCCTTGGAGGCAAAGAGGGGAATGTATGAGAGTATAGTTTTACCAATGCTCTTATATGGGTGTGAAGCGTGGGTGATGAATGTTGCAGCGAGGAGAAGGCTGGAGGCAGTGGAGATGTCATGTCTGAGGGCAATGTGTGGTGTGAATATAATGCAGAGAATTCGTAGTTTGGAAGTTAGGAGGAGGTGCGGGATTACCAAAACTGTTGTCCAGAGGGCTGAGGAAGGGTTGTTGAGGTGGTTCGGACATGTAGAGAGAATGGAGCGAAACAGAATGACTTCAAGAGTGTATCAGTCTGTAGTGGAAGGAAGGCGGGGTAGGGGTCGGCCTAGGAAGGGTTGGAGGGAGGGGGTAAAGGAGGTTTTGTGTGCGAGGGGCTTGGACTTCCAGCAGGCATGCGTGAGCGTGTTTGATAGGAGTGAATGGAGACAAATGGTTTTTAATACTTGACGTGCTGTTGGAGTGTGAGCAAAGTAACATTTATGAAGGGATTCAGGGAAACCGGCAGGCCGGACTTGAGTCCTGGAGATGGGAAGTACAGTGCCTGCACTCTGAAGGAGGGGTGTTAATGTTGCAGTTTAAAAACTGTAGTGTAAAGCACCCTTCTGGCAAGACAGTGATGGAGTGAATGATGGTGAAAGTTTTTCTTTTTCGGGCCACCCTGCCTTGGTGGGAATCGGCCGGTGTGATAATAAAAATAATAAATTATACTATACAGGAAGGCCCCACTTATACGGCGGGTTAGGTTCCAGGCTAGCGCCGTAAAGCGGAAATCGCCGTAAAGTGGAACACCCTTTTTTTCCACTTATAAATGCATACAAACACTAGATAACAAGTTTACACTAACATATATTAAGTTAGCAATAGAACCAGGCATCAAAAAACAATAAAAAGGTACAATACACACATAGTGCACTCATTACTTACCTTAAAATATTTATAGTCTTAATCTAGGGTGAGACAAGTAGTATTTATTGTAAGAAATCAAGTGTGGTATGTATTGTAATAGCCAGGCTACCTCACCAGGCCACCCCACCCACACATACTATTCTATGATATTTAAGCATCCCAGAGCGATAAAATGTATATACAGTTCACTCATTACTTACCTTAAAATATTTGTAGTCTTAATGTAGGGTCAGGAGTAAGTAAATGAGATAAAACGAATAAATGAGAGAGAGAAAGAATGAGTACATGAGAGGTGACAGGCCAGGCACAGAGTAAACAAACCAGGCTCCCACATCTTATATTTATGTTTATTTATTCTATTGTGGGGTGTATTTATCATCTTTTTATGTTATGTATCGTGTTTATTATATAATTTTGAAAAAAATATCATGGATGGATTAATGAAAATGTGTATATTAACGTAATATACGACATTTAAATGACTTGATGTATGTAAGTTTATTTAGGTACAGGTATACATAAGTATAATTATCAGAGTATATATAAAATATGAAATAACTTTTAAAAACATTTGAAATTTTGGAGTTTCCAGACAAAATGGAGAGACTTAGTGCTTACTGAGCTCATGGAGAATGTAAACAAACAGGGTGGGGCACGGTGACCGTATTAGAAAGTCAGGTGGGGGGAGCCGTATAGTGAGTTTTGGTCATAATTTGAAATGTCCGTATTAGCGGAACGCCGTAAAGCGGAACGCCGTAAAGCGGGGCCCTCCTGTACATGTACAGCATATTCTTGGAAAATTCTTAAGTATTATAATAAAGTCATCAACCTGTTATATTTGAAAGTATAATAATTATAGGGAATATATTTAACGACATCTATACAGCACCAGTGTGAAACTGTCTTTAGTGCTCAGTGGACAAGAACTGTACATGATGGATTCATGCATCATCAAGTGACTCACTTGAGTACAGGACACATGCACAGTCTCCATCACATATGGTTAATTTTTTATGTGAATGAAAACCTCTGTACTAGGGTGGTAGACAGCAGCCACCCCGGGAGGTGCTACCATCCTGTGGTTGTAGGTTGGTAGACAGCAACCACCCAAGGAGGTATTACCATCCTGTGGTAGTAGGTTGGTAGACAGCAACCACCCAGGGAGGTACTACCATCCTGTGGTAGTAGGTTGGTAGACAGCAACCACCCAGGGAGGTACTACCATCCTGTGGTAGTAGGTTGGTAGACAGCAACCACCCAGGGAGGTACTACCATCCTTTAGTAGTAGGTTGGTAGACATCAACCACCCAGGGAGGTACTACCATCCTGTGGTAATAAGCTAGTAGACAGCAACTGCACATGGACATACTACTGTCCTGGCAAGTGAGTGTAAAACAAAAATCTGTATTTGTTTTACATGATGGTAGAATTGCTGGTGTCTTTAACAAGCAAGATTTCAGGTACGTCGTGTTACTTCTACTTACACTTAGGTCACACTACACATACATGTATAAGCATATATATATATATACACACCTCTGAGTTTTCTTCTATTTTCTTATTAGCTCTTGTGTTGTAAGAGATGATTAACATGCCGGGAGCAAGGGGCTAGTAACCCCTTTTTATACATTACTAAATTTAAAAATTAAAATTTTCGTTTTTCTTTTTAGGTCACTGTGCCTTGGTGGGATAGGGCCGGTTTGTTGGAAGAAGAAAAGCTCCATATGAGGTCTCTTGAACAAACAGTTTGATTTCGGTTATTTCTTTTTTTTGGAATGTCAATAAACTTGAGAAAAACATAAGTTATTTTTGCTTAAACCAGTTATCAGAAAAAATAAATTACATTTTCCTTATGAACTTTAATTTTATAAAAGAGAAATGAAGATGTTAATATTGATATACAATAATTTTTATGTAGGGATTCCTCGAGAAGTGAAAATTATTTCAAGGTTCCACAAGAGTAAAAAGGATCAGAACTGCTGTAATGTTTGAAGGATTGGATTTGAGTGAGGTAATATTGAAAATGGGTTGGACAAATATTTTTGTAAGAGAGTTTGGATTTGAGAAGGACTTGATTTCTTATGTTAACTTAGAAAAGGTTGAGAAGATTTACCTTAATGAACTTGGTGAAGGGCTGAGAGGTACGGCACAGTTTGTGGAAGGTTTTGAGCACCTCAGGAAAATCGTTGACGTAGGCCGTGTACAGACGCAGTACATCAGTGTGTCGTGGGTCTGTAAACCTGGAGACAATGTCACCGACCAGTGGCTGCCACTTCCATGATGCCAGTCTCTCCCGCAGCTGGTGCTGCAGCAGGCAGTGCTTGTCATACAGCTGGTACACCTCCTCTGGGAACAGTGTCCTGTGGGATATTATAATGTTAAGTTCCTGTCACAGCATACTGCTCCTCTGGGTACAGTCACTTTCCTTATAAAGCTCATTTATTTAGTCAGCACTCGTTTAAAGCTCCTTATAAGAGCGCTTTGCTTTATGGCATTTCATTAATGCAACAGTTTTCAAATATACCCATTAATCATTTATTCAGACTTCTTAAAATAAATATATTCACCACTCACTATAAATAATGAAAGAAAATATTTTAAGTAACCACACAATAAAGCAAAAAACTAATATGAATGACCTAACCAATCTTAACAAGACACACGACCATAACACAAGACACAGATCTCTGATGTACCCCGTGTCCATATCACACTGTGTAAAAAATCTATGCACATATAGGGCCCCAAATCTGTAAATGGTCCAAGTCGGACCGAAACGTCGTCGTAAGCTTCTCTCTTTTATGTGCGGGTTATTTGTATATCGTTCCAGTCACGATATTGTGCCTTTTTTTTTGTTATTTCTGGAATTCATTATCAGAACATACTAAAGTAACCAGGTCTGAAAATCAATTTAAGACTCTTCTAAAAAACCACTTACTCGCCCATGACTAAATAATCAACACTCAGTATTTAACATTACCAACAATTCTCCCAATTATTTAAATCTTACAACTTCAAGACAACATATAGCAAACTGATCATCTTTTGTTATACATTTTAATGCGACATATTTATACAACTATAATGCTTCAGTATAGAAATGTTCAAATTTCATTGTTTCAAATACTCAACTGTACTTCATATTGTAAATTGTTTACTGTAATTTTTACCACTGAACCTTTCACTGCTTGTTAATTTTAAGTTAATTTTAAGCCTGCCCATAATGCTCTGTATACAAGGGACTTTTGGCATGTTCACCCAACTACTATAATTCCTTGTACAACTATGTATCATGTTCAAATAAACTATATGAATATAAAAAAAAAGGGATATAAGTTACTGGTTTGTGTTGCAAAAAGTACAGAAAGTTTTGACAAGAAGTGCCATCATAGTATCATATTACAATTACAATAATGTCAGAGGATCTCTCTTTCAAAGATCACAACAATGTATCTACCTCATCTGCTATGAAAATGACAGGATGGATAATGAGAACCTTCAAAACTAGGGATGCCAAGCCCATAGGGCTCTGGTGGCCTGGTGATTAACGCTCTCACTTCACACGGCGAGGGCCTGGGTTCGATTCCCAGCCAGAGTAGAAACATTGAACGTGTTCCATTCCACCTGTTGTCTATGTTCCCCATCAGTAAAATGGGTACCTGGGTGTTAGTCGACTGGTGTGGGTCGCATCCTGGGACACTGACCTAATTTGCCCGAAATGCGGAGCATAACGAGGGACTTTCTATATAGTAGTAGGTCATTGTTGTCAGCTAGGACTGTATACCTTGTACATGTACTTGTAGTAAATAAAGATATTATTATTATTATGATGATGATTCTCTTTGAACTGCTTGTTCTCTCTAGGTTGGAATATTGCTGTACACAAATGGTCTCTTTCAAGGCAAGTGAAATTGCAGACCTTGAGAATATACAGAGAACTTTCATGACACATATAAGCACAATAAGGCACTTCAAAAAGCCTAAAGGGACTAGTACCATATCTGCACATGAAAATCACTCCCTATGAAAGGAAAAGACTCGGCAGATGGTGCAACATTCCCCCAGTGAAAAGCAGGGGCACCACGAGAATGCTAAGAGACACAATAAGTGTCAGGGGCCCATGACTGTTCAACAAGGAGCTGGACAGACACCTAAAGTCAGTACCTCACCAGCTGGGCTGTAGTTCATATGCCAGTTTACATGCAGCCAGCAGTAACAGCATGGTTGATAAGGCTCTGATCTACTACGAGACCTGGTCACAGATTGGTCCACGGGGGCAATGACCCCTGAAACTCCCTCCAGGTAATATGTGGACTGTATATGCAGTTTTTAGACCTAGGTCTATTGCTCACTTAATATATGATAGTGTAAATATGTTATCTGGCTTCTATAGGCATTTGAAAGTGAAAAAAGACTATGCTTCACTTTACAGCAATTTTTGCTTTACAGCATTAGCCCAGAACTTAACCTGCTGTATAAGCGGGACCCTCCTGTATGTAGTCAACTCTCTTATAAAGAAGAGCTTCATAAGAGAACTGACTTGATATAACAACTACACAACAACTGCTCATTAAAAATGACATCATATCAGGTCTTCATCTTGACTGCAACCTTAAATTTCAGACCCACATCGAATATATAGTCAAGAAGGTCACCAAAACAATAGGTATCCTTTCCAAAATACAGTAGTGTGTACCCCAAATGGCACTACTTACACTATACCACTCTAATCTACCCTTACAAATACAATACAAATTTTTATTTCCTTGCAGGTTTACATTGAGATTATGTAATTACAATAATGAGTTGCAGTGCAAAGAGCCACTATTATGCCATGACATTATGGGCAGACTAAATTTAATGGCTTACAGACTACTTAATAACTTATGGTATTTGTGTTTGGGGAAATACTATAACCAATCACCTTAAACCATTAATAACCCAACAAAAAGCTGCTGTGTGGATGATCACCAACTCCAGTCTAGTTTTAAGTAGCTCGATTCCCGGCGAAGGGGTGGAAACATCGGATGTGTTTCCTAACATCAGCTGTCTATGTTCACCCATCAACCAAATCTTTCAGTGGGCTGCAGAAAACAACATGAAGTTCAACGTTGAGAAATTTCAATTACTCAGATATGGTAAACACGAGGAAATTAAATCTTCATCACAGTACAAAACAAATTCTGGCCACAAAATAGAGCAAAACACCAACGTCAAAGACCTGGGAGTGATCATGTCGGAGGATCTCACCTTCAAGGACCATAACATTGTAACAATTGCATCTGCTAGAAAAATGACAGGATGGATAATGAGAACCTTCAAAACAAGGGATGCCAAGCCCATGATGACACTCTTCAGGTCACTTGTTTTATCTAGGCTGGAATATTGCTGCACACTAACAGCACCTTTCAAGGCAGGTGAAATTGCTGACCTAGAAAATGTACAGAGAACCTTCACGGCGGGCATAACGGAGATAAAACACCTAAATTACTGGGAGCACTTCAGGTTCCTGAACCTGTATTCCCTGGAACGCAGGCAGGAGAGATACATGATTATATACACCTGGAAATTCCTAGAGGGACTAGTACCGAACTTGCACACGAAAATCACTCACTACGAAAGCAAATGATTTGGCAGACGATGCAACATCCCCCCAATGAAAAGCAGGGGTGTCACTAGCACGTTAGGAGACCATACAATAAGTGTCAGGGGCCCGAGACTGTTCAACTGCCTCCCAGCATACATAAGGGGGATTACCAACAGACTCCTGGCAGTCTTCCAGCTGGCACTGGACAAGCACCTAAAGTCGGTTCCTGACCAGCCGGGCTGTGACTCATACGTTGGTTTGCGTGCAGCCAGCAGTAACAGCCTGGTTGATCAGGCTCTGATCCACCAGGAGGCCTGGTCACAGACCGGGCCGCGGGGGCGTTGACCCCCGGAACTCTCTCCAGGTAAACTCCAGTAAAATGGGTACCTGGGTGTTAGTGTATTGGTGTGGGTCGCATCTTGAGATAAAACTGACCTAATTTGCGGGAAATGCTCTGCAAAACAAGTGGCTTTCCGTATGGTAGTATGTCACTGATATCAGCTATGGTCTGTATACCTTGTACATGTACTTGTAGTAAATACATGTAAAGATACTATTATTATTATTATTATTATTATTAAATACAGCCTCACCTCACTTAATGATAGAGTTCCGTTCCTAAGACCACACTGGTAAATGAACTCGTCACTAAGTGAGGAGCATTCTATAATGGTAATGGGTTTGTGTCAACTATCTTTGATATTGTTTTAATGTCACAATGGCCCCATTTATAACATTTCTGGTATATTTTTAAATGTTTATTAATTTACTGTGCATATACTGTATTAAACAGAAGAGAGGAAGCCAGCTCTAATATACATTATTTAGATATGCATACTGGTCAGAAAGCCCATCTTAAGTTCAAGTCATCAGTAAACGAGAACGTTTCTAAGTGAGGAGAGGCTGTATTAGCATTAGTCCTCTCAAAATGCTCATGCATGTTAGTGGCTTTCTTTGTTTTTAACAATATTTTAATACATATCAACTACACATTGTATACTTTGCAGAAAAATAAATACAGTGGACCCCAGGTTATCAGCCGGTTCTGTTATCGGCCAATTCGGTGATTGGCCGGTTTTTCGGCTCCCGGTTATCAGCTGTTAATTTGGTGATCGGCTGTTCGGAACACGTCCGTCCGCCAGCTGGGGTGGCTTGCGCGTCAGTTTGGCTGTGTCACTCGGCAGTTGAGGAAGCTTCTGCTCATACATCCAAACATTTTGCTTATTTCCCATTGTAGTTTGTGTTATTTTTGCAGCACAACTGTGAAATAAGTAACCATGACTCCAAAGAAAGTTCTGTGGTAAAGAAAGTGAGAAACACCATGGAATTTAAACATGAAGTGATAGAAAAGTTTGAGAGTGGTATGAAGGTGGTGGAACTTGCCAGGATGTACAGCAAGAATAAATCAACAATTACATCCATCCTGGCAAAGAAAGAACAAATCAAGGATGCTAATGTTGCAAAAGAAGTAACTTTTCTGACTAAACAAAGGCCACCAATAATGGAAGAGATGGAAAAGTTATTATTATTGTGGATTAAGGAAAAAGAATTAGTGGGAGACTATGTTGTGGAGTTGATTATTTGTGAGAAGGCAAGGCAGTTGCATGAGAATCTTGCAAAGAAGATGCCCGGAACAAGTGCTGCAGTTTGTGAATTTAGTGCCAGCAAAGGATGGTTTGATAGATTTAAGAAGCATAGTGGCATACACAGTGTTGTAAGGCACGGTGAGGCTGCAAGTTCTGATAAATGTGAGGCTGAAAAATTCATGCAGGAATTCCAGGGGCACATAGAGGCTGAAGGATTCAAACCCCAACAAGTGTTCAATTGTGATGAAACAGGCCTGTTTTGGAAGAAAATCCCAAACAGGACCTACATTACCCAGGAGGAAAAGGCACTGCCAGGACACAAGCCTGTGAAAGACAGGCTTACTCTTTTGTTGTGTGGCAATACTAGTGGGAATTTCAAAGTGAAGCCTTTACTTGTGTATCACTCAGAAAATCCCAGAGTGTTCAAGAAAAACAATGTCATGAAGAATAGATTGTGTGTGATGTGGAAAGCTAATTATAAGGCATGGGTCACAAGGTAAATTTTCAAAGAGTGGGTTAATGATGTGTTTGGCCCAAGTGTGAAAAAATACCTCCTGGAAAAGAAATTGCCACTCAAGTGCCTCCTGGTACTGGACAGTGCTCCTGCACATCCTCCAGACTTGCAATACCAACTGTTTAGGGACTTCAATTTTATACAAGTGAAGTTCTTGCCTCCTAACACCACTCGTCTCCTCCAGCCCATGGACCAGCAGGTCATTTCTAACTTCAAAAAACTCTACACAAAAGCAGTGTTTCATAAGTGCTTTGAAGTGACCTTGGACACTCAGTTGATTCTAAAAGATTTATGGAGGAATCACTTCACTATCCTCCACTGCATAAGCCTTATAAGTAAGGCTTAGGAGGGAGTGACTTCCAGGACATTGAACTCTGCATGGAGAAAACTGTGGCCAGATTGTATCCAAGAGAGGGATTTTGAAGAGTTTGAGGCTGACCCCTGACCCTGCTGACCCTGTGGACTGTATTGTGGCACTAGGGAAGTCCCTGGGGTTGGAGGTGAGTGGCGAGGATGTGGAAGAGTTGGTGGAGGACCACAGGGAAGAGCTTACCACTGAAGAGCTGCAAGAGGTTCAAGCTGAACGCAACAGACTGCAGCTGAGGGTCTTCCTTCAGAAGAGGAGGAAGAGGGAGTGACGGTGGTGCCTTCTTCATTGATTAAGAACATTTGTGCAAAGTGGAATGATGTGCAAAGTTTTGTTGAGAAGTACCACCCTGACAAAGCTGAAACAAGCCATATCTGCAATATGTTTAGTGACAATACCCTGTCCCACTTCAGAGAAATCTTAGAAATGCCAGAAACAGAGCACCCTGGACAGTTATTTTGTGAGACGGGGGTCCAGTGACTCTCAAGCTGGTCCTAGTGGCATTAAAAGACAAAGAAGGGAAGTAACCCCAGAGAAGGCTTTGCTACCTAATGTCTTTATGGAGGGGGATTCCCCTTCCAAACACTAACTCCTCCCTCTTTCCTCCTCCCTATCTTCCAGAAGCCAGCATTAGCCTTCAGTAAAGGTGTGTAATACTATTTATATAATTGTTAAAAAATTATTTTTTGTGAATATTTTTGTCTGGAATGGATTAATTGTATTTACATTAATTCTTATGGGAAATATTATTTTGGCTTTCAGCCATTTCGGTTTTCGGCTGACCTTCTGGAACGGATTACAGCCGATAACCGAGGGTCCACTGTATTTGAATTTGAGGATAATAACGTGACAGTTCTAGGATGACATCCTCGTGAGATAGAATAAGGAGGTCACAGAACCAGTCAGGATATCATTCTTACGTGATATCCTTATGGGACAGGATGCCAGCTTTCTTCAGAGGGTCGGCAAAAGTGTCTTGAATGGTCCAGAGGGTCTTGCAGTACTTCTTTTCAGTGTCCAACAGTTCCCGAGCTACACGGTAGCGCTGAGACTCACGGGGATCAGTCCCCAGTGGGTCCCGGGTCAGTCTTCCTTGGTATGAGTCGTTCCCCTCTCGTCCTGTGCCAAAAAACAGTGTAAAAAAATGTGTTCATTACAGGTTATAAGAGGAAGGAGATGCTTAGGTAACTACTGTCAGCTCTCTTATAAAGCTCCTTTATATACAGTCAGTTCTCTTATGAAGCTCCTCCATATACAGTCAGTTCTCTTATAATGCACCTCTATAAACAGTCAGCTCTCTTAAAAAGCGCCACTATACACAGTCAGCTCTCTTATAACGCTCTCTTATATACTGTCAGTTCTTTTATAAAGTTCCTCTATATACAGTCAGTTCTCTTATAAAGTTCTTCTATATACAGTCATTTCTCTTATAAAGTTCCTCTATATACATAGAGATTGTAAAAACTATAAGGAAATAAGTCTATTGATGGGATCAAGACAGAAATGTTACAAGCAGGTGGGATATAGTTCTGGAACAGTTGGTACTTTTGTTTAATAAATGTATAGAAGAGGGTAAGGTACCTAGGGACTGGTAATGAGCATGTACAGTTCTTTTGTAAAAAGGCAAAGGGGACAAAAAAGAGTGCAAGAATTATAGGGGAATAAGACTGTTGAGTATACTTGGTAAAGTGTATAGTAGAGTTACTATTGAAAATACTACAGGTAAGGTGGACAGCAGGATCGTAGATAAACAAGGGGGTTTTAGGAATGGTAGGGGGTGTGTAGACCAAGTGTTTACAGTGAAATATATAAATGAAGAGCATCAAGATAAGGGTAAAGAAGTTTATGGATTGGGAAAAGGCATTTATGGATTTGGAAAAGGCATATGATAGGGTTGATAGGGGAGCAATGTGGCAGATGTTACAAACCATACCACGGGTGGGGATGGAACCAGTGGTCAGAGAGTCATAAAACTCCAGACCGACGTGTTAGCCACTGGGCCAGCTGGCTACAATAAGATGTTACAAGTGTATGGAATAGGAGGTAGTTTACCAAAAGCAGTTAAGAGTTTTTACTAGGGTAGTGAGTCTCAGGTAGGAGACAGGGAGATTATTTCCCAGTAAAAGTAGGCCTTAGACAGGGATGCGTGATGTCACCATAGTTGTTCAGTATATTTATAGATGGGGTTGTAAGAGAAGTGAATACTTGGGTGTTGGCAAGAGAATCTAACACAAAGTGGGAGTTGTCACAGTTACTTTTTGCTGATGCTTTTGGGAGATTCTGAAGATAAGTTGCAGAGGTTGGTTGATGAATTTGGGAGTGTATGTAAAAGAAGAAAATTAAAAGTGAACATAGGAAAGAGCAAGGTGATGAGGATAAAAAGTTTAGAAAATGAAATACAGAGGAAGCGAATGTGTTTATATATTTGAGAGTGAACTTGTTAGCAGATGGGTCTATGAGAGATGAGGTGAACCAGAGAACTGATAAGAAAAAAAGGTGAGTTGTGCACTAAGGAGTCTGTGGAGACAAAGACCGGAACGTATGAGAGTATAGCGATAAAAATGCTCTGATATGAGTGTGAGGCATGGGTGGTGAATGTTGCAACAAGGAGAAGGCTGGAGGCAGTGGAGATGTCATGTCTGAGGGCAATGTGTGGTGTGAATATTATGCAAAGAATCCATAGCTTGAAGATTAGGAGGTGCACGGTTACTAAAAGTATTTTCAAAAGGGGTTGTTGAGATGGTTCAGACATTTAGAGACGATGGGATGAAATAGAATGACTTGGCGAGCATATAAATCTGCAGTGGAAGGAAAGTGGAGTAGGGGACATCCTAGGAAGGGTTGGAGGGAAGGAGTAAAGGAGGCTATGTGTGTGAGGGGCTTGGACTTCCAGCAAGCATGAGTGAGCATTATAGGAGAGAGTGGAGGTAATTGGTTTTTATGACTTGATGTGCTGTTGAAGTGTAAGCAAGGTAACATTTATGAAGGGATAAAGGGAAACCGGTTATCTGGACTTGAGTATTGGAGGTGGGAAGTACAGTGGCAGCACTCGAAAAGATGACTGAGGTCATAATTCAGAGGGTCATCTAAACTATTATGTCAGCATACTTCTGGCAAGAGTGTTTGAAAGAATGATGGTTAATGTGTTTCCTTTATTGGGTCATCTAATCCAGGTGATAAACTACTGGTGTACTTAATAATAATGATAATAACAATAATAATAATACAGCCTCTCCTCACTTAGTGACGTATTTGTTTACCAACAACTCGGACTTACGACGGGCTCTCTGACCAGTATCCATACCTATATAATGTATATTACAGCTGATTTCCTCTATACTGTTTACTACAATATACAGTACAGTACTGTATAAACATTTAAAAATATACTAAAAATGTTATAAATAGAGCAAAGGTGACATTAAAACAATATCAATGATGGCTGACACAAACCCACTACCATTATAGTATACTCCCTGCTTAGCAATGACTTCATTTACCAACATTATCTTAGGAACGGGACTCCGTCGTTAAGTGAGGAGAGGCTGTAATAATAATAACAGGTACCGTGTTCATGAGAGGATGGTTTCCGGCAGTGCTGAGCATCCTGGGATCTATCAGAAGCTTCAGAATCAGACCTTGTGTGACCTCGCTGGTGTGGTGACTGTCTGGCATGGCGGTGGTGGTGACTGCGGTGGTGGTGGGGTGGCGGTGCATCGTGTGCAGTGCGCAGCTCCAGGCCGCACTGCTGGCTCAGTGAGGTGGTTAGGCTGATGCTCTTGTTAGCAGCGATGGTGAGTGAGGAATCAGAGTCATAGACTAACCCCAGGTCATCACCACCAGCACCACCACTGCTGTTCTCACCTGACAACACATAAGTACCATCGTTAAAGCCATTTATAATAAGCAGTTAAATTATTTACTCAGTGATCATCTTCTCAACTTCTATGATGCTGATGCAAATTTCTGCCCGGCTCTGACAACCTCAGAGAAGACAAGTGTGTGCCAAATATGTGTGCTCATAAAACACAAAAATTACTATTAAACACTCGCATGCTCATAAAACACTCACAAGCATCACTATTAGACACTCACATGCTCATAAAACACTCACAAGCATCACTATTAGACACTCACATGCTCATAAAACACAAAAATTACTATTAGACACTCACATGCTCATAAAACACTCACAAGCATCACTATTAGACACTCACATGCTCATAAAACACTCACAAGCATCACTATTAGACACTCACATGCTCATAAAACACTCACAAGCATCACTATTAGACACTCACATGCTCATAAAACACTCACAAGCATCACTATTAAACACTCACATGCTCATAAAACACTCACAAGCATCACTATTAAACACTCACATGCTCATAAAACACTCACAAGCATCACTATTAGACACTCACATGCTCATAAAACACTCACAAGCATCACTATTAGACACTCACATGCTCATAAAACACTCACAAGCATCACTATTAAACACTCACATGCTCATAAAACACTCACAAGCATCACTATTAGACACTCACATGCTCATAAAACACTCACAAGCATCACTATTAGACACTCACATGCTCATAAAACACTCACAAGCATCACTATTAGACACTCACATGCTCATAAAACACTCACAAGCATCACTATTAGACACTCACATGCTCATAAAACACTCACAAGCATCACTATTAGACACTCACATGCTCATAAAACACTCACAAGCATCACTATTAGACACTCACATGCTCATAAAACACTCACAAGCATCACTATTAGACACTCACATGCTCATAAAACACTCACAAGCATCACTATTAGACACTCACATGCTCATAAAACACTCACAAGCATCACTATTAGACACTCACATGCTCATAAAACACTCACAAGCATCACTATTAGACACTCACATGCTCATAAAACACTCACAAGCATCACTATTAGACACTCACATGCTCATAAAACACTCACAAGAATCACTATTAAACACTCACATGCTCATAAAACACTCACAAGCATCACTATTAGACACTCACATGCTCATAAAACACAAACATCACTGTTAAACACTTGTGTGCTCATAAAACACCCACAAACGTCACAATTTTGGTCATTTGGTAGTTTAAGTTTTATTGACCATTTTGTTGGCCATCTTGAAGGTCAAGCCACACTAACAACCATATACACACACCAGCAGTATACTGGAGGGACTGAATATCCCCCAAAATTCCCCAGTGAAAAGCTGGGGTGTATACTTGTAAAGGAACCAAGACTCTTCAACACCCTTCTTTCATACATAAGTTTAAGGGGATCAAGACTCTTCAAGACAAAACTTAACAAACTGAAGCTGATTAAAAGTTACTTACCCTGTATAACATGAGTCTGGCCATGATGAAGCTGGACACTGAGACCGTTTGAAGGATGGGTATGAGACCTAAGACCAGCCACGTAGTCATAGACTGAAGGTGGTACCAGCAGTGATGGTTGTTCTGGTAGTGAGTCCTAAGGGTGAACAACCTCATTAATCATGTATAGTACCAGTAATGTACTCTGGTAGTGAGTACTGAGGCTGAACAGAGTACTGAGACTCAACCTCATTAAATGTAATGTACTCTGGATGAATATTACATAATCAGAATCTCTCCATCTGATCTGAGTGATGGGGTGTTGGGCCGGCTGGCAGATCTCTGACAATAGTCTGAATAAAACATCTAACAAGGTAAATAGCTTCTTTTCAACCATAGGATCAACTTTCGCCAGTAAGATTCCAGACACCAATACCTGAGCAAGCGATTACTTAGATGGAAACTTCCCGACATCCCTCTATCTGGCTCCAACCCAGCCCGCTGAAGATAAGATAAGATTTCGTTCGGATTTTTAACCCCGGAGGGTTAGCCACCCAGGATAACCCAAGAAAGTCAGTGCGTCATCGAGGACTGTCTAACTTATTTCCATTGGGGTCCTTAATCTTGTCCCCCAGGATGCGACCCACACCAGTCGACTAACACCCAGGTACCTATTTGCTGCTAGGTGAACAGGACAACAGGTGTAAGGAAACGTGTCCACCCGCCGGGAATCGAACCCGGGCCCTCCGTGTGTGAAGCGGGAGCTTTAGCCACCAGGCCACCGGGCCTTATTATTAATTCACTACAAAACAAACCAGGATATCTAGCTCAGGTCCCATCACTATCATTCAAACAGTGACTCATGTCCTCTCACCCACCATTACATTGCTTTTGATACAGTAGATCATAGCATCCTATATCACAAACTTGATCATTATGGTATAAGAGGCCACGCACTTGCATATATAAAGTCTTACCTTACTAACAGACAGCAATATATCTTTATTAACCCGTAAACGGTCCAAACGTATATATACGTTTTTACCGCTAGTGCCCCAAACGTATATATACGTTTTATGTGTCATACATTTAACATTGCCACGATAAGCCTGAGTCGCCTAGACATAAGAGAATGGGTGTGCGCACTCACTGTATGCCATATTAAAATAATTGGGGATGCCTAGGTACCATATGCTCTTTTTTCCTATTAAAAACAAATGATTTTTTTTTCTCAAAAAATTTGGGGCACTACGGTAGATAACGTATATATACATTTGGACCATTTACGGGTTAAGGACACAACCTCCTCAACATGACCTCTGGAGTGGTGTTCTACAGGGAAGTGTTCTTCGCCTCCTGCTTTTTCTCTTATGCATCAACGACCTTCCAAATGAATCGCAACAACTTAGACCTGTTCTCTTTGCTGATGACACAACTTTTGTCGTCTCCCACCTAAATCCAGCATCACTCAACAACATTGTTAATGAAGAGCTCTTAAAAATATCAACCTGGATGGCTACCAGTAAACTCACACTAAACACTGACAAAACCTATATTATGTTTGGGAGCAGAGTAAGTAATGCCCAACTAAACATTATGATAAACAATATCTTATTGCTAAACATAATGAGGGGCAAAATTTCTGGATCTACACTTTGACAGCAACTTGAAATTCAACATCCACATCCAACACATAACAAAAAGTGTCCCAAACAGTTGGCATCCTCTCAAAGATTTGTTATTATGTACCACAAACAGCACTACATGCATTATATTATTTACTGATCTACCCCTACCTCACCTATGATATCTGTGGCTGGGGATCCACAATAGCAGTTCACCTTAAGCCAACTGTAACCCAACAAAAATCTGCAGTATGAATGATCACATTGCTAGAAGACACATCCCCCCCCCCCATCTTCAAAGACACATACTACTGTGCATCCTATGTATACAGAACAATAAATTCTAATATTAATCCCAACCTGAAGCACTTTCTTGATAGTTGCAACAGGACCCATAGACATAATACTAGGAACAAAAATCTCTATGACATACCCTGTGTCTGGCTTAACCTCTGTAAAAATTCAAAGTACATAAAAGTGCCCAAAATCTGAAACTCTCTGCTGGAAATCTCCAGAACCACTGTCTCAGCTTGCATTTCCAGAACCACTGTCTCAGCTTGCATTTCCAGAACCACTGTCTCAGCTTGCATTTCCAGAACCACTGTCTCAGCTTGCATTTCCAGAACCACTGTCTCAGCCAGCATCTCCAGAACCACATCTCAGCCAGCATCTCCAGAACCACTGTCTCAGCCTGCATCTCCAGAACCACTGTCTCAGCCAGCATCTCCAAAGCCACTATCTCAGCCAGCATCTCCAGAACCACTGTCTCAGCCTGCATCTCCAGAACCACTGTCTCAGCCAGCATCTCCAATGCCACTGTCTCAGCCAGCATCTCCAGAACCACATCTCAGCCAGCATCTCCAGAACCACTGTCTCAGCCTCCATCTCCAGAACCACTGTCTCAGCCAGCATCTCCAAAGCCACTATCTCAGCCAGCATCTCCAGAACCACTGTCTCAGCCTGCATCTCCAGAACCACTGTCTCAGCCAGCATCTCCAATGCCACTGTCTCAGCCAGCATCTCCAGAACCACATCTCAGCCAGCATCTCCAGAACCACTGTCTCAGCCTGCATCTCCAGAACCACTGTCTCAGCCAGCATCTCCAAAGCCACTATCTCAGCCAGCATCTCCAGAACCACTGTCTCAGCCTGCATCTCCAGAACCACTGTCTCAGCCAGCATCTCCAAAGCCACTGTCTCAGCCAGCATCTCCAGAACCACATCTCAGCCAGCATCTCCAGAACCACTGTCTCAGCCTGCATCTCCAGAACCACTGTCTCAGCCAGCATCTCCAAAGCCACTATCTCAGCCAGCATCTCCAGAACCACTGTCTCAGCCTGCATCTCCAGAACCACTGTCTCAGCCAGCATCTCCAATGCCACTGTCTCAGCCTGCATCTCCAAAGCCATTGTCTCAGCCTGCATCTCCAAAGCCACTGTCTCAGCCAGTATCTCCAGAACCACATCTCAGCCAGCATCTCCAGAACCACTGTCTCAGCCAGCATCTCCAGAACCACTGTCTCAGCCAGCATCTCCAGAACAACTGTCTCAGCCAGCATCTCCAGAACCACTGTCTCAGCCAGCATCTCCAGAACCACTGTCTCAGCCAGCATCTCCAGAACCACTGTCTCAGCCAGCATCTCCAGAACCACTGTCTCAGCCAGCATCTCCAGAACCACTGTCTCAGCCTGCATCTCCAGAACCACTGTCTCAGCCAGCATCTCCAGAACCACTGTCTCAGCCTGCATCTCCAGAACCACTGTCTCAGCCTGCATCTCCAGAGCCACTGTCTCAGCCAGCATCTCCAGAACCACTGTCTCAGCCTGCATCTCCAGAGCCACTGTCTCAGCCAGCATCTCCAGAACCACTGTCTCAGCCTGCATCTCCAGAGCCACTGTCTCAGCCAGCATCTCCAGAACCACTGTCTCAGCCTGCATCTCCAGAGCCACTGTCTCAGCCAGCATCTCCAGAACCACTGTCTCAGCCTGCATCTCCAGAACCACTGTCTCAGCCAGCATCTCCAGAACCACTGTCTCAGCCTGCATCTCCAGAACCACTGTCTCAGCCTGCATCTCCAGAACCACTGTCTCAGCCTGCATCTCCAGAACCACTGTCTCAGCCTGCATCTCCAGAACCACTGTCTCAGCCTGCATCTCCAGAACCACTGTCTCAGCCAGCATCTTCAAAAGTACCATAAACAAAAACACCTTCTCTCCCTAACATATCCCAACAACAGCTAGATATGAGAAAACTATATACTATCCAAATTCTCATTGCCACAAACATATGAAAAACAATATATTCTTATTCTCAATATCTGTAATGCTCACAACCATTAAAATATTGAATGTGTTCACATTAATGTACAGAATCCTCATCACCTGTAATTCTTAAGGCAATTCAAATCCACAAAAGTCATATAGCATGTACTAATATGATATCCAATTGTCTTGTATTCACTGTAACTCCTAAATTTATTTTTACAACTACCAAAGAGAATGTATATATGAACATAAGAACGGAGGAACATTGCAGAAGGCCTACTGGCCCATACAAGGCAGGTCCTTATCAAAACCACCACTACCCAAAGCTATCCAAGAATTTACTCCCGTACCCACGACACCAATCAAACCCGGCCCCTCTCACTCATATTTGTCCAGTCTCTTTTTAAAGCTATCCAAGGTCCTAGCCTCTATCACCCTACTCGGAAGATTGCTTCACACATCCACATCCACAATTAGCTATTGCCTTATTAATATGAAGAAAGGCTTAAATTTGCCCGAAATGCTCTGCATATTAAGAGTATTTCTGCATGCAACCCTAAATGTCATCCACCTTTGTAGAAATATTATATCGTGTTGAAATAATCTTTAATCTTTAATCTGGGTGACAGTGTTAGACCAGCTGGTCGAGCAGTAAAACACAATCTGGATGGTTGTTTACCTGATCGGAAGCTCTCTGATTGGTAGGTGTGGGTGACGGGGTGTGGTCGGTGGTGGTGAAGGCCTGGTGGGCCCGCTCTAGTAACAGCGCCACCCCAGAGTCGTTACTGTGGCTCCCAGAACCGGTTCGTCCAGACGGCACCCCTCCGCCGCCCTCTGGTGCTCCGCTGCCACGGATCTCGAGCCTCGACCTGCCGATGGAAGCCCAGAGTCAAATTTATATCACCACTTCAGTCGCCCTGTTCTGCTCTGTCATCTCTAATATCATATTTGATACCTTGGTCACCCTGTTCTGCTCTTTGGTCTCTAATATGAGCCAGACAGAGGACAAGCACAGTACCTTGTATGGTGTGACAGCACTCCAGCCTGGATGAGATCAGACACTAACAGTCGCCGGTCATCCAACAACCTCGTTACAGACGACTGAAGACCCTCCTGTCTGTCACTCACTGCCAACACCTCCTTCCTGTCATTAAACACATAAAAAAATTAACACAACATAGACTTTGCCACAAACATTTCTACAAACATAAAACGTCTCAAAAACTCCAAAATGCCCCATTTTTTTCATCTAAGCCTATTAAATTTAGAGAAAAATGTTACATCTGAAGAAGCTTTAAACCTGAAAGTGAAAGGCCTCAAAAAATATCTGGGAGAATATCAGGGTTAATACTGGGAACATTGTGAATATTGTGCCCAGTGACCAGGGTGATTCTCAGTGACAAAGGTGATTCCAAGTGGAATAATATGTAAGAAACAATAGTAGTCAGTCATGTGGACTGTTAGTGAATTGATAAAGCCACTCCCCTCTCCTCACCTCCCTGGTCCTCTCCTCACATCCCTGGTCCTCTCCTCACATCCCTGGTCCTCTCCTCACATCCCTGGTCCTCTCCTCACATCCCTGGTTCTCTCCTCACATCCCTGGTCCTGTCCTCACATCCCTGGTCCTCTCTTCACATCCCTGGTCCTCTCCTCACCTCCCTGGTCCTCTCTTCACCTCCCTGGCCCTCTCCTCACATCCCTGGTCTTCTCCTCACATCCCTGGTTCTCTCCTCACATCCCTGGTCCTCTCCTCACATCCCTGATTCTCTCCTCACATCCCTGGTCCTCTCCTCACATCCCTGGTCCTCTCCTCACCTCCCTGGTCCTCTCCTCACCTCCCTGGTCCTCTCCTCACCTCCCTGGTCCTCTCCTCACCTCCCTGGTCCTCTCCTCACCTCCCTGGTGGCCTGGTGGCTAAAACTCCCGCTTCACACACGGAGGGCCCGGGTTCGATTCCCGGCGGGTGGAAATTCTGACACGTTTCCTTACACCTATTGTCCTGTTCACCTAGCAGCAAATAGGTACCTGGGTGTTAGACGACTGGTGTGGGTCGCATCCTGGGGGACAAGATTAAGGACCCCAATGGAAATAAGTTAGACAGTCCTCGATGACGCACTGACTTTCTTGGGTTATCCTGGGTGGCTAACCCTCCGGGGTTAAAAATCCGAACGAAATCTTATCTCTTATCTTATCTTATCTTCACATCCCTGGTCCTCTCCTCACCTCCCTGGTCCTCTCCTCACATCCCTGGTCCTCTCTTCACATCCCTGGTCCTCTCCTCACCTCCCTGGTCCTCTCCTCACCTCCCTGGTCCTCTCCTCACCTCCCTGGTCCTCTCCTCACATCCCTGGTCCTCTCCTCACATCCCTGGTCCTCTCCTCACATCCCTGGTCCTCTCCTCACATCCCTGGTCCTCTCCTCACATCCCTGGTCCTCTCCTCACCTCCCTGGTCCTCTCCTCACCTCCCTGGTCCTCTCCTCACATCCCTGGTCCTCTCCTCACATCCCTGGTCCTCTCCTCACATCCCTGGTCCTCTCCTCACATCCCTGGTCCTCTCCTCACATCCCTGGTCCTCTCCTCACATCCCTGGTCCTCTCCTCACATCCCTGGTCCTCTCCTCACCTCCCTGGTCCTCTCCTCACATCCCTGGTCCTCTCCTCACATCCCTGGTCCTCTCCTCACATCCCTGGTCCTCTCCTCACATCCCTGGTCCTCTCCTCACATCCCTGGTCCTCTCCTCACATCCCTGGTCCTCTCCTCACATCCCTGGTCCTCTCCTCACCTCCCTGGTCCTCTCCTCACATCCCTGGTCCTCTCTTCACATCCCTGGTCCTCTCTTCACATCCCTGGTCCTCTCCTCACATCCCTGGTCCTCTCCTCACCTCCCTGATCCTCTCCTCACATCCCTGGTCCTCTCCTCACCTCCCTGGTCCTCTCCTCACCTCCCTGGTCCTCTCCTCACCTCCCTGGTCCTCTCCTCACATCCCTGGTTCTCTCCTCACCTCCCTGGTCCTCTCCTCACATCCCTGGTCCTCTCTTCACCTCCCTGGTCCTCTCTTCACATCCCTGGTCCTCTCCTCACATCCCTGGTTCTCTCCTCACATCCCTGGTCCTCTCCTCACATCCCTGGTCCTCTCCTCACATCCCTGGTCCTCTCCTCATCTCCCTGGTCCTCTCTTCACCTCCCTGGTCCTCTCCTCACATCCCTGGTCTTCTCCTCACATCCCTGGTCCTCTCCTCACATCCCTGGTCCTCTCCTCACATCCCTGGTCCTCTCCTCACATCCCTGGTCCTCTCCTCACGTCCCTGGTCCTCTCCTCACATCCCTGGTCCTCTCCTCAAATCCCTGGTTCTCTCCTCACATCCCTGGTCCTCTCCTCATATCCCTGGTCCTCTCCTCACATCCCTGGTCCTCTCCTCACATCCCTGGTCCTCTCCTCACATCCCTGGTTCTCTCCTCACATCCCTGGTCCTCTCCTCACATCCCTGGTCCCCTCCTCACATCCCTGGTCCTCTCCTCACATCCCTGGTCCTCTCCTCACATCCCTGGTTCTCTCCTCACATCCCTGGTTCTCTCCTCACATCTCTGGTCCTCTCCTCACATCCCTGGTTCTCTCCTCGCATCCCTGGTCCTCTCCTCACATCCCTGGTCCTCTCCTCACATCCCTGGTCCTCTCCTCACGTCCCTGGGTCTCTCCTCACATCCCTGGTCCTCTCCTCAAATCCCTGGTTCTCTCCTCACATCCCTGGTCCTCTCCTCACATCCCTGGTCCTCTCCTCATATCCCTGGTCCTCTCCTCACATCCCTGGTCCTCTCCTCACATCCCTGGTCCTCTCCTCACATCCCTGGTTCTCTCCTCACATCCCTGGTCCTCTCCTCACATCCCTGGTCCTCTCCTCACATCCCTGGTCCTCTCCTCACATCCCTGGTCCTCTCCTCACATCCCTGGTCCTCTCCTCACATCCCTGGTCCTCTCCTCACATCCCTGGTCCTCTCCTCACATCCCTGGTCCTCTCCTCACATCCCTGGTCCTCTCCTCACATCCCTGGTCCTCTCCTCACGTCCCTTGTCCTCTCCTCACATCCCTGGTCCTCTCCTCACATCCCTGGTCCTCTCCTCACGTCCCTTGTCCTCTCCTCACATCCCTGGTCCTCTCCTCAAATCCCTGGTTCTCTCCTCACATCCCTGGTCCTCTCCTCACATCCCTGGTCCTCTCCTCATATCCCTGGTCCTCTCCTCACATCCCTGGTCCTCTCCTCACATCCCTGGTCCTCTCCTCACATCCCTGGTTCTCTCCTCACATCCCTGGTCCTCTCCTCACATCCCTGGTCCTCTCCTCACATCCCTGGTCCTCTCCTCACATCCATGGTCCTCTCCTCACATCCCTGGTCCTCTCCTCACATCCCTGGTCCTCTCCTCACATCCCTGGTCCTCTCCTCACATCCCTGGTCCTCTCCTCACATCCCTGGTCCTCTCCTCACATCCCTAGTCTTCGCCTCAGATCTCTGTCTAGGTCATGTGTCTGACTGAACAAGGGTGTTGCCTAGTGTCAGGCAGGCTGCTCCCCACCTGACCCATGCACCCATGCCTTGCTTCACCCATCATCCCCCCAAGGAGAGACAAGTCCCTAGCAACATCTGCTATCAGGGCAATAAATGCATTCCCCAGAGATGACAACCTCATCCGTCTCCCCACTAGGGCTACAAACACCCCTCGGGAAAATGCCAACAACAGAACACATGAAGCCTCAAAAATTAGAGAACAAATTAGCAAAAAAATAGAAGAGGGTAATACTACTGGAGCTCTGAGGCTTATGACCAGTGAGGATACCATCGCCCATAAGGAAGTCATTACAGCACAAGCTCTGAAGGACAGGCATCCACCCAGAGTTCCCAGTACCAACATTAACCTCCGTGACAGTGCAGCAGGTGAAGAACATTTAACCCTACAGGACGCTCAGCAGGGGGTTCCACCAGTTGAAGGCTACAAAATGGAAAACAAATGCTCAGTCAGGCACTTGGGGATGTTTCAGAGATCGTTGTCTGAACTCTCCAAATTTTCCAATGGTTACCTGACTGGTAGTGTCCCGGAAACCATTCTCTGATGCATCACTATGCGCCCCCCGGAAAAATGAAGGAAGAATCAGGCCCTCTGCAGCTGGCAACACCCTTCAGTGCCTTGTTGCCAAGGCTGCAGTGAGAATGAAAATAAATGGTATAAAATATCGACACAATGGAAACATAAACACATATGCAGTTTAATGTGATCCTTTATTGACAACGTTTTGCCCACACAGTGGGCTTTTTCAAGTCGAATCGAGGACGACGAGAGCTGTCGTAAGATGGGAAGGAAGAAGGATAAGGAAGGATGGAAATAACTGGAAAAGGATGGGGAGGAGGGGAAGAGGAGGAATCAAGGCAAGTGGCCCAACCACTCTGGGACATGTGGTACAAAAGTACTGGAGACGTAGATAGTGAGGCTTGACTGATGTCATTGCTTGGCTCACTAGGAGAGGATGGCGAAGGCAGCGGTAGGAGCTGGGAGTGTCAGAAGGCAGCAAGCAGGATGAGATGGTTATGGTCTTAAACCGTTTATCAGTGCGGTAAATTGTTTTCGAGAGAGTTGTATCACACTTATGGGAGAGCTGTAGTAGTATTCGTTGGTTTGGAGTTGGTGGAGTATCTGGTTGTAGGTAGGGAATGGTCTTTCTTCGCTTTGGTATGATACAGTGTTGTCTTGGAGATGTTGGATGAGTTCTAGGCGAGTCATGCTTGCAGGGTATAGCCTTGTGGTGTAGAATACGAGTCCTTTATGTTTAACCCATGGTGTTCCAGGTAATCGACGTGAGCTAAGTAGAGAAGGCGGTGGTGGAGTAGAGGAAGGTGGTGTTACTTCGTTTTCAACTTCAGTAGACGAATTAGAAGATGTTTCTGGTGGTAAGGCTTCTGATTGGTTGGATTCAGTGAGAGGTGGTGGCGGTGGAGGCTTCTCATTGGTCGTTGTTGGATTGACGTCACTAGTTGGTGGTGTTGATGGAACTTCTGCAGAAGAATTGGCGATTAAGTTTTTGGTGAATTTGAGAATTTCTTCAGAAGGTGGAGATGCTGGAAATGTAAATGAAGGCATGTTATTTAATGCAAATAACTCGTTGATGGTAGAGTTAAATGATCCAGGTACTGTCATGTTTTGCATATGAGCGTATAGTAGACAGTAGTGAATCTTCGTTACGTTACATGTTGGAGGAGTGATGGTAGTGGTGGTGGTGGAGGCGGGCTGAGTAGATGCTTGAAGTAATTTTGTAGTGTCTGATTGTATCTTTGCAATTGCTGCATACGTTGGAGTGTTGCTAGTAGGTTTTTTCTTTGCTGCATCTTGTGTTTTCTTCATAATATCCTTTCTTGTAGGACATTTTGCTGCCAGTGTATGGTGATCATTACTCTTGCAGTTTAAGCACGCTGGTTGTGTTGGAGCAGCAGCGGTGCAGGAACTGAAGGTGTGTCCCTCACTACCACATGTAGTGCAGAACTTCTTGTCTTTTACTGGACATGCTTTGGTAGTGTGATGGTATGAATAACAGTTCCAGCAATGTTGGATGTAATGATATCTCTCTGCTTCAATGTAGGTAGGGCTGATGTAGTAGTGGTAGACAGCAAGACCTTCGTTCAGTGCAGTGGCAGCCATGTTCACGTCGGTGAAGGTGACCTTGATCATGGACTATGCATTCGGGATTTTTGTAATGCTGTCAACAGTAGCCCAAGTATTTTGCGTCTCGATGAATGACTTGAGCTCAGCAGGTGTTTGAGACGTCAGAATCTTGTCCAGTTTTTTTAGGAATACTGATTTCCTTGCCCTGAGGGCAGGAGATGACGTAACAGTAAACCCTTGAGTAGTAAGAGTAGTGATGGCTTCTGTAGTGAGTAGCTTCTCTGCTTCAGCATCATCGTGACACACAACAATGAATGCTTCTTTCAGTGACAATATGGTGTTGAATTTTACTTCCAGTGCTCCCTGAACAACAGTTGCAAGAGCAATCTTCGTTGAATCATCAACGGTACAATTTCTTGGTTTGATCTTTACACGATTTGCGTAGCTCATCGTGTAAGTCATGGCGATGACAACGCTGGTCGATCTACCTGGGGTGGAAGGTACGGGAGTATTTATAGCCGGGTTCAGAATGTTGAGGTCAGGTGGAGAATGCTGCATCTGATGATCTACCGGGCGGGGTTATAGAGTCTTGGGTAGCTTGGCAGGGGTATTGGACAAGTCTACTCACAACTTGTCCAATACCCCTGCCAAGCTACCCAAGACTCTATAACCCCGCCCGGTAGATCATCAGATGCAGCATTCTCCACCTGACCTCAACATTCTGAACCCGACTATAAATACTCCCGTACCTTCCACCCCAGGTAGATCTGTTTGTGACTTGAAAAAGCCCACTGTGTGGGCGAAACGTTGTCAATAAAGGATCACATTAAACTGCATATGTGTTTATGTTTCCGCTGCAGTGAGAATGGCGAGTCAAGAGGCTTCTGCAATGCTGAAACTAACACAGCTTGGTTCTGATGGTCAACAAGGCTGTGAAGCAGCTACCCATGGAGCACGAGTATACATCCATAACTTGTCAGCTCAAAAAAGTCCCGATCAAACTGGACTCTGCTCTCTACATTAGTTTCTAGACACTTCCCTTTCATTTAATCTTTCATATAAACGTATTATGGTGGGACTTCTACACTGATTGACTCGTGTGAGGGTGTACAACAGGGCAACCCTCTTTTCTCTTTGCTTTTCTGTATGGTCATCAAGGAAGTCACAGAAACACTGTTCAGCGAGTTCATTATCTGGTTCTTGGATGATGGTGCCCTGACTGGCACTACAAAATCTCTCCAAGAGGACATCAGGAGCTTGGGCCTATCCTTAAACCCTACCAAATGCGAGTTTCTACTAATCAACAGATCACTGAGGATATTAGCATGAGCCATCGATCAAGCCAATAGCACTCTCCTTGGTGCTCCTCTCGGAGCAACAAGGAGAGTGTACCTTTCATCAGGACGATGAAAGTCAGAAAGACAGTGATACTCACCAGGAACCTCTCCCTCCCAAAACTTACCTACTTCTTGAGATGCTCCCCAGCCTTCATCAGTCCGAAACTCATGAAGTATGACTCCCTCCTAAACACCATGCAAGAGAGTGTACTGAATTTTTCCCTCGAAGATGGACAGAGGTTGCATGCCTCACTTCCAGTCAGGCTTGGGGGGCTGGGAGTATGCAAATCCTCCCAGATTGCCCTACCAACTTTCTTATTCTCTTCCATGACCTCAGACAAGTTAACAAAATAAATTCTTCTCGACAACCCTGGTGTCTTACCAGGAATACAGGATCCTAACTGCACCAGTGCCATTACCGAATGTGAGACTTGTTGTTCCAGAACCAAAACCTAGTGCAGCACTAGCCTACAAACAGTCCAGTTGGGATGGCCCCATTGCTGAAAAGGTGCATGACAACATGCTTAGGACTGCAACATCCAAAAGGGAGACTGCCCATCTCCAAGCTGTGAGTGCACCTTACTCTGGGGACTTCTTTCATACAGTTCCTATCTTGGCAAGGGGAACATGCTCTGAGCCACAGACCCTCTGTACTGTAGTGGCTCTCTGCTTTGCTGCCCTAATTCACATGGGATATATGTGTATCTGCGGTGATGTGCAAGCCGATCAATATGATCTACATGGTCTAAACTGCTCCAAAACCAAGGGTTCATATGAAAGATACAATGAAGTCAGCATCATAAAGATGAGCCTTGCTACAGTTGGGTGTCTGGCTGAGAGACAGCCCCAGTCCCTAGCAACCAGCAATACTCACAGGATCATCATCTATCCTTGGAAAAATGGTAGGCTTTAGCATGGGACTATACAAACCATACCATGGGCGGGGATTGAACTCTTGGCGAGTCGTAAAACTCCAGGCCAGCACGTAAGTCACTGGGCCACCTCGCTACAATAAGGTTCATCCAACTAGGTATATTTATACACCATAGAGAGGTTAGCATGATGAAGCAGTTTAATAAAGACAAATGCAACGTTCTAAATGTTGGAAAGGATAATAACCATGCCACATATAAACTAAACAATGTAGATCTTAATATTACTGATTGTGAAAAGGATTTCGGAGTTCTGGTTAGCAGTAACTTGAAACCAAGACAACAGTGCATAATCATTCGCAATAAAGCTAACAGGATCATTGGCTTCATATCAAGAAGCATAAATAATAGAAATCCTCAGTTTGTTCTTCAACTCTATATATCCTTTGTTAGGCCTCATTTAGATTATGCTGCACAGTTCTGGTCACCGTATTACAGAAAGGATATAAATGGTCTGGAAAATGTACAAAGGAGGATGACAAAATTGATCCCATGTATCAGAAACCTTCCCTATGAGGATAGACTGAGGCCCTGAATCTGCACTCTCTAGAAAGGCATAGAATTAGGGGGGATATGATTGAGGTGTATAAATGGAAAATAGAAATGAATAAAGGGGATGTAAATAGCGTGATAAAAATATCTAGCCTAGACAGGACTCGCATCAATGGTTTTAAGCTGGAAAAATTCAGATTCAGGAAGGATATAGGAGAGCACTGGTTTGGTAATAGAGTTGTGGATGAGTGGAACAAACTCCCGAGTACCGTCATAGAAGCTAAGACGTTGTGTAGTTTTAAAAATAGGTTAGATGAATATATGAGTGGGTGTGGGTGGGTGTGAGTTGGACCTGACTAGCTTGTGCTACTGGGTCAGATGCCGTGCTCCTTCCTTAAGTGAACGTGTCCTGACTGGGTAGGCCATTGGTCTAAACCGGGGGATTACATGGACCTGTCCAGCATGGGCTAGTAGGCCTGCTGCAGTGTTCCTTCTTTCTTATATTCTTACGATGGCTTTGAGGGGACTAGAACTAGAGTTCGTCACTGCCACAATGGCAGGAGATGCATCTGTAAAAACTTGTCTGTGTGGTCTTGTGAGTTCATTACCTTGTACCTAGTTCAGCCATCAAAACTTTGGAGCCCGGTCCCTGGACCCATTGTGTACCTCTGTAATCTGTAAATACCTTTGTAACTTGTCATGATTGTGACTAGACCTACCTGGAGCTCATTACCTTTGTAAATTGTGAGTTCATTACCTTTGTAAATTGTGAATTCATTACCTCTGTAACTTGCTCAGCTATCAAAACTTTGGAGTCCAGTCCCTGGACCCATTATGTACCTCTGTAATCTTTTGACTACCGCCCACTGGATGGGTATGGGGTGCATAATAAACATATTAAACTAAAAAAACTGTGGTCACAGTGGTGGCCTGTGCTAACCTCACTATGGTGTATAAATATACCTAGGTGGATGAATCTTATTGTAACCAGCTGGACCAGTGGCTTACGTGCTCGTCTGGAGTTTACAATCGTGTCATTATAATTTCGTGAGACATGGAACTATACCTGCGTGTTGACGCTAGTCGACACCTACATCCCTCCAGCTGAGGTCCTTTTCAGCAGGTGCTATTATTATTATTATTATTATTATTATTATTATTATTATTATTATTATTATTTTAATGATTATATTTTGAATTATTAATAATTACCTCTCCAGGTAATGAAGGCTGAGAAATGTTGAAATATTGATGTTATATTTTGTTTAATACACATGTGAATAGATATACAGAAACATGTGTACGCAACACATCACAACACACATAACACGACACACACAACACACATAACACAACACAACACCTACTGTAACAAGGTAATATCAGCCTTCAGAGACAACACAACACACATAACACAACACAACACCTACTGTAACAAGGTAATATCAGCCTTCAGAGACAACACAACACACATAACACAACACACAGCCCAGGGCAACATGGGTTTAGAACAGGTCGCTCCTGTCTGTCTCAACTACTGGATCACTACGACAAGGTCCTAAATGCACTAGAAGACAAAAAGAATGCAGATGTAATATATACAGACTTTGCAAAAGCCTTCGACAAGTGTGACCATGGCGTAATAGCGCACAAAATGCGTGCTGAAGGAATAACAGGAAAAGTCGGTCGATGGATCTATAATTTCCTCACTAACAGAACACAGAGAGTAGTCGTCAACAGAGTAAAGTCCGAGGCAGCTACGGTGAAAAGCTCTGTTCCACAAGGCACAGTACTCGCTCCCATCTTGTTCCTCATCCTTATATCCGACATAGACAAGGATGTCAGCCACAGCACCGTGTCTTCCTTTGCAGATGACACCCGAATCTGCATGACAGTGTCTTCCATTGCAGACACTGCAAGGCTCCAGGCAGACATTGCAGACACTGCAAGGCTCCAGGAAGACATTGCAGACACTGCAAGGCTCCAGGCAGACACTGCAGACACTGCAAGGCTCCAGGCAGACATTGCAGACACTGCAAGGCTCCAGGCAGACATTGCAGACACTGCAAAGCTCCAGGCGGACATTGCAGACACTGCAAGGCTCCAGGCGGACATCAACCAAATCTTTCAGTGGGCTGCAGAAAACAATATGAAGTTCAACGATGAGAAATTTCAATTACTCAGATATGGTAAACATGAGGAAATTAAATCTTCATCAGAGTACAAAACAAATTCTGGCCACAAAATAGAGCGAAACACCAACGTCAAAGACCTGGGAGTGATTATGTCGGAGGATCTCACCTTCAAGGACCATAACATTGTATCAATCGCATCTGCTAGAAAAATGACAGGATGGATAATGAGAACCTTCAAAACTAGGGATGCCAAGCCCATAATGACACTCTTCAGGCCACTTGTTCTATCTAGGCTGGAATATTCCTGCATACTAACAGCACCTTTCAGGCAGGTGAAATTGCTGACCTAGAAAATGTACAGAGAAACTTCACGGCGCGCATAACGGAGATAAAACACCTCAATTACTGGGAACGATTGAAGTTCCTGAACCTGTACTCCCTGGAACGCAGGCGGGAGAGATACATGATTATATATACCTGGAAAATCCTAGAAGGACTAGTACCGAACTTGCACAAGAAAATCACTCACAACGAAAGCAAAAGACTCGGCAGACGATGCAACATCCCCCCAATGAAAAGCAGGGGTGTCACTAGCACGTTAAGAGACAATACAATAAGTGTCAGGGGCCCGAGACTGTTCAACTTCCTCCCAGCATACATAAGGGGGATTACCAATAGACCCCTGGCAGTCTTCAAGCAGGCACTGGACAAGCATCTAAGGTCGGTACCTGACCAGCTGGGCTGTGGCTCGTACGTTGGACTGCTTGCAGCCAGCAGTAACAGGCTCGTTGATCAGGCTCTGATTCACCATGAGGATTGGTCACAGACCGGGCCGCGGGGGCGTTGACCCCCGGAACTCTCTCCAAGTAAACTCCAGGTAAACACAACACAACACACATAACACAACACACATAACACAACACACAACACAACACAACACACAACACAACACCTACTGTAACAAGGTAATATCAGCCTTCAGAGACAACACAACAAAACACAACACAACACAACATAACACAACACACACAACACACAAAGCACAACACAACACACATAACACAACATACACAACACACACAACACAACACAACACAACACACATAACACAACACACATAACACAACACACATAACACAACACATCACAACACAACACACACAACACAACACACACAAAACAACACACACAACACAACGCACATAACACAACACACATAACACAACACACACAACACAACACACATAACACAACACACATAACACAACACAACACAACACAACGCACATAACACAACACACATAACACAACACACACAACACAACACACACAACACAACACAACGCACATAACACAACACACATAACACAACACACACAACACAACACAACGCACATAACACAACACACATAACACAACACACACAACACAACACACACAACACAACACAACACAACGCACATAACACAACACACATAACACAACACACACAACACAACACAACACAACACAACACACACAAAACAACACACACACAACACAACGCACATAACACAACGCACACAACACAACACAACACAACACAACACACACAACACAACACAACACAACACAAACAACACAACACACACAACACAACACAACACAACACACAAAACACAACACACACAACAGAACACAACACAACACAACACAACACACACAACACAACACAACACAACACAACACACACAACACAAACACAACACACACAACACAACACACACAAAACAACACACACAACACAACGCACATAACACAACGCACACAACACAACACACACAACACAACACACACAACACAACACAACACACAACACAACACAACACACAACACAACACAACACACACACAACACAACACAACACACACAACACAACACAATACAACACAACACAACACACACAACACAACACAACACACAACACAACACACACAACACAACACAACACACACAACACAACACACACAACACAACACACAACACAACACACAACACACACAACACAACACAACACACAACACAACACAACACAACACACAACACAACACAACACACACAACACAACACAACACAACACAACACAACACACAACACACACAACACAACACACACAACACAACACAACACAACACAACACACAACACACACAACACAACACAACACAACACAACACACAACAAACACAACACAACACAACACAACACAACACAACACACACAACACAACACAACACAACACACACAACACAACACACAACACACAACACACAACACACACAACACAACACAACACAACACAACACAACACACACAACACACACAACACAACACAACACCACACAACACACACAACACAACACAACACAACGCAACACAACACAACACAACACAACACACACAACACAACACACACAACACAACACAACACAACACACACAACACAACACAACACAACACAACACACACAACACAACACAACACAACACAACACAACACACACAACACAACACAACACAACACACACAACACACACAACACAACACACACAACACAACACACACAACACAACACAACACAACACAACACAACACAACACCTACTGTAACAAGGTAATATCAGCCTTCAGAGACAACACAACACAACACAACACAACACAACACCTACTGTAACAAGGTAATATCAGCCTTCAGAGACAACACAACACAACACAACACAACACAACACAACACAACACAACACAACACAACACTTACTGTAACAAGGTAATATCAGCCTTCAGAGACAACACAACACAACACAACACAACATAACACACACAACACAACACAACACTTACTGTAACAAGGTAATATCAGCCTTCAGAGACAACACAACACAACACAACACAACACAACATAACACACACAACACAACACAACACAACACAACACAACACAACACAACATAACACACACAACACAACACAACACAACACTTACTGTAACAAGGTAATATCAGCCTTCAGAGACAACACAACACAACACAACACAACACCTACTGTAACAAGGTAATATCAGCCTTCAGAGACAACACAACACAACACAACACAACACAACACAACACAACACAACACAACACAACACAACACAACACCTACTGTAACAAGGTAATATCAGCCTTCAGAGACAACACAACACAACACAACACAACACAACACAACACAACACAACACAACACAACACAACACAACACAACACAACACCTACTGTAACAAGGTAATATCAGCCTTCAGAGACAACACAACACAACACAACATAACACACACAACACAACACAACACAACACAACATAACACACACAACACAACACAACACAACATAACACACACAACACATCACAACACACACAACATAACACACACAACACAACACAACACAACACAACACAACACAACACAACACAACACAACACAACACAACACAACACCTACTGTAACAAGGTAATATCAGCCTTCAGAGACAACACAACACAACACAACACAACACAACACAACACAACACAACACAACACCTACTGTAACAAGGTAATATCAGCCTTCAGAGACAACACAACACAACACAACACAACACAACACAACACAACACAACACAACACAACACAACACAACACCTACTGTAACAAGGTAATATCAGCCTTCAGAGACAACACAACACAACACAACACAACACAACACAACACAACACAACACAACACAACACAACACAACACAACACAACATAACACAACACAACACAACACAACACAACACAACACTTACTGTAACAAGGTAATATCAGCCTTCAGAGACAACACAACACAACACAACACAACACAACACAACACAACACAACACAACACAACACAACACAACACAACACCTACTGTAACAAGGTAATATCAGCCTTCAGAGACAACACAAGCTTTAACACTTCAGCAGTGTTCTCTTCACATCTCTGTCTTGAGTGTTGCAGCTCCCTGCTAAAGCTGGACTCCCTGGTCAAGCTGGGATCATCCACAACACAGCTTAGCCTGGTCACCGCCTCCGTCAGCGTACACTTCATCCCCACCACAGCTTCCTGGAGCTGAAACAAGCAAGAAAGGCTTTATAAACACCCGGAAGCTGGTTAAGATAAGATAAGATTTCGTTGGGATTTTTAACCCCGGAGGGTTAGCCACCCAGGATAACCCAAGAAAGTCAGTGCGTCATCGAGGACTGTCTAACTTATTTCCATTGGGGTCCTTAATCTTGTCCCCCAGGATGCCACCCACACCAGTCCACTAACACCCAGGTACCTATTTGCTGCTAGGTGAACAGGACAACAGGTGTAAGGAAACGTGTCGGCATGTTTCCACCCCGCCGGGAATCGAACCCGGGCCCTCCGTGTGTGAAGCGGGAGCTTAAAACAGATTGAAACTTAGTGTATATACCGCCAGTGCATATACCGCTATTGTATATACCGCTAGTGTACATACCGCCAGTGTATATACCGCTATTGTATATACCGCTAGTGTACATACCGCCAGTGTATATACCGCTATTGTATATACCGCTAGTGTACATACCGCCAGTGTATATACCGCTATTGTATATACCGCTAGTGTACATACCGCCAGTGTATATACCGCTATTGTATATACCGCTAGTGTACATACCGCCAGTGTATATACCGCTATTGTATATACCGCTAGTGTACATACCGCCAGTGTATATACCGCTATTGTATATACCGCTAGTGTACATACCGCCAGTGTATATACCGCTATTGTATATACCGCTAGTGTACATACCGCCAGTGTATATACCGCTATTGTATATACCGCTAGTGTACATACCGCCAGTGTATATACCGCTATTGTATATACCGCTAGTGTACATACCGCCAGTGTATATACCGCTATTGTATATACCGCTAGTGTACATACCGCCAGTGTATATACCGCTATTGTATATACCGCTAGTGTACATACCGCCAGTGTATATACCGCTATTGTATATACCGCTAGTGTACATACCGCCAGTGTATATACCGCTATTGTATATACCGCTAGTGTACATACCGCCAGTGTATATACCGCTATTGTATATACCGCTAGTGTACATACCGCCAGTGTATATACCGCTATTGTATATACCGCTAGTGTACATACCGCCAGTGTATATACCGCTATTGTATATACCGCTAGTGTACATACCGCCAGTGTATATACCGCTATTGTATATACCGCTAGTGTACATACCGCCAGTGTATATACCGCTATTGTATATACCGCTAGTGTACATACCGCCAGTGTATATACCGCTATTGTATATACCGCTAGTGTACATACCGCCAGTGTATATACCGCTATTGTATATACCGCTAGTGTACATACCGCCAGTGTATATACCGCTATTGTATATACCGCTAGTGTACATACCGCCAGTGTATATACCGCTATTGTATATACCGCTAGTGTACATACCGCCAGTGTATATACCGCTATTGTATATACCGCTAGTGTACATACCGCCAGTGTATATACCGCTATTGTATATACCGCTAGTGTACATACCGCCAGTGTATATACCGCTGGTGTACAGTATATACCTTCAGTGTATATACCTTCAGTATATATATCCTCACTGTATATACTTTCGGTGTATACACCTTCAGTGTATATATTTTCAGTGAATATACTCTCACTAAATATATATACATTGAATATCCCTCAGTGTGGCTTAGAAAGACACGTAAGCAAACACTATAACATATTTATTAGAAAACGTTTCGGTCCTGGGACCTTGATCACTTCTAACATACACAGGTAGAAAGACATTATATATATAGTGTCAGGGGCCCGAGACTGTTCAACTGCCTCCCAGCACACCACATTATATATATATAGGCGGAGAGTGAGATGTGACGCACGTGACCTGAGGAATGTCATAAGAACATAAGAATGGAGGAACACTGTAGAAGGCCTACTGGCCCATGCGAGGCAGGTCTTTATCAAAACAACCTCTACCTATGAGGCCCTGCCTCGCATGGGCCAGTAGGCCTTCCACAGTGTTCCTCCATTCTTATGTTCTTATGACATTCCTCAGGTCACGTGCGTCACATCTCACTCTCCGCCTATACCTGGAGTTTACCTGGAGAGAGTTCCGGGGGTCAACGCCCCCGCGGCCCGGTCTGTGACCAGGCCTCCTGGTGGATCAGAGCCTGATCAACCAGGCTGTTGCTGCTGGCTGCACGCAAACCAACGTACGAGCCACAGCCCGGCTGATCCGGAACTGACTTTAGGTGCTTGTCCAGTGCCAGCTTGAAGACTGCCAGGGGTCTGTTGGTAATCCCCCTTATGTGTGCTGGGAGGCAGTTGAACAGTCTCGGGCCCCTGACACTATATATATAATGTCTTTCTACCTCTGTATGTTAGAAGTGATCAAGGTCCCAGGACCGAAACGTTTTCTAATAAATATGTTAGTGTTTGCTTACGTGTCTTTCTAAACCAACTTGTCGGTATTTATTACCAAGGTTTATACCATCCCTCATTGTATATACCTTAACTGCACATGCCCTCAATGTTTATACCTTCAGTATATATGCCTTTAATATAAACCTTCAATGTATATAAGTGTATATACACTCAGTGTATATACCCCTCGTTGTATATACCCTCAGTGTATATACCCCTCGTTGTATATACCTTCAGTGTATATACACTCAGTGTATATACCCCTCGTTGTATATACCCTCAGTGTATATACCCCTCGTTGTATATACCCTCAGTGTATATACCCCTCGTTGTATATACCCTCAGTGTATATACCCCTCGTTGTATATACCCTCAGTGTATATACCCCTCGTTGTATATACCTTCAGTGTGTATACCTCTCAGTGTATATACCAGAATATAGCTTGGACCAGAATGTTATCTTGGAGGGCAGGATAACACGTAGATAATAAGTATATCTGATAACGTAGATACCAAGGCCAAGGATTTGTTCATATTGTACCATAATTGTGTATGGTATATTGTACATTAAAATGGTATGAAATACCGACAGGTTGTTAGGTAAGACACATATGGAACAATACTCTTCTCCAGACTGAGGGACTGACCACCTCAAAACTTTAAGGGTGATGGACTGATTACATCGTCTTCAAGTATCTTCTGCTTCTATCAACTTTTCTGTACTCGACTGAAGAAGCCTACTGTGTAGGCGAAACGTTTCATAATAAAGATACCTAACTGTTGCATATGTGTCTTACCTAACAATCTGTCGGTATTTTATACCATTTTAATGTTCAATCTGTCAGACACTGCAACACAAGGGTATCTTGGTACAGACCTCCAATCAACTTCGACAACTTCCACTAGTGAGAGCGGCTGGATTTGAGAGGGACCTGACCTCTCAAAATATGAGTTCTTACCTCTCCTAGTGGCCTACGTCTCACCTCTTGGCACTATATAAGCTCCATCCTGTCACTTCATCTCCATATTGTTTCATACTATTGAACAATGCTCTTCTCCAGACTGAGGGACTGACCACCTCAAAACTTTAAGGGTGATGGACTGATTACATCGTCTTCAAATATCATCTGCTTCTATCAACTTTTCTGTACTCGACTGAAGAAGCCTACTGTGTAGGCGAAACGTTTCGAAATAAAGATACCTAACTGTTGCAAATGGTATATTGTACCATAATTGTGTATGGTATGTTGTACCATAATTGTGTATGGTATATTGTACCATAATTGTGTACGGTATATTGTACCATAATTGTGTATGGTATATTGTACCATAATTGTGCATGGAGTCTTGAAGACAGCCAGGGGTCTTGAAGACAGGGGTCTTGAAGACAGCCAGGAGTCTTGAAGACAGCCAGGGGTCTTGAAGACAGCCAGGGGTCTTGAAGACAGCCAGGGGTCTTGAAGACAGCCAGGGGTCTTGAAGACAGCCAGGGGTCTTGAAGACAGCCAGGGGTCTTGAAAACAGCCAGGGGTCTTGAAGACAGCCAGGGGTCTTGAAGACAGCCAGGGGTCTTGAAGACAGCCAGGGGTCTTGAAGACAGTCAGGGGTCTTGAAGACAGCCAGGGGTCTTGAAGACAGCCAGGGGTCTTGAAGACAGTCAGGGGTCTTGAAGACAGTCAGGGGTCTTGAAGACAGTTAGGGGTCTTGAAGACAGCCAGGGGTCTTGAAGACAGCCAGGGGTCTTGAAGACAGTCAGGGGTCTTGAAGACAGCCAGGGGTCTTGAAGACAGTCAGGGGTCTTGAAGACAGGGGTCTTGAAGACAGCCAGGGGTCTTGAAGACAGCCAGGGGCCTTGAAGACAGCCAGGGGTCTTGAAGACAGTCAGGGGTCTTGAAGACAGCCAGGGGTCTATTGATAATCCGCCTTATGTATGCTGGGAGGCAGTTGAACAGTCTTGGGCCCCTGACACTTACTGCATTCTCTCTTATCGTGCTATTGACACCCCTGCTTTTCATCGGGGGAATGTTGCATCGTCTGCCGAGTCTTCTGCTTTCATAGGGAGTGATTTTCGTGTGCAAGTTTGGTACTAATCCTTCTTGGATTACCTCTTTGTCTATGTCAGATATGAGGATAAGAAACAGGATGGGGGCGAGTACTGTGCCTTGTGGAACAGAGCTTTTCATAGAAGCCGCCTCAGACTTTACTCTCTTGACTCTATGTGTTCTGTTTGTCAGGAAGTTATAGATCCATCTACCAACTTTTCCTGTTATTCCTTTATCAAGCATTTTCTGCGCTATTAAACCATGGTCACACTTGTCAGTCTATCGCAAAGTCTGTGTATCCTACATCTGCATTTCGTTTGTCCTCCAGTGCATCTAAGACCACGTCATAGTGCTCCAGTAGTTGTGAGAGGCAGGAGCGACCATCCAAGAACATGTCATAGTGATCCAGTAGTTGTGAGAGGCAGGAGCGACCATCCAAGACCATGTCATAGTACTCCAGTAGTTGTGAGAGGCAGGAGCGACCATCCAAGAACATGTCATAGTGGTCCAGTAGTTGTGAGAGGCAGGAGCGACCATCCAAGAACATGTCATAGTGATCCAGTAGTTGTGAGAGACAGGAGCGACCATCCAAGACCATGTCATAGTACTCCAGTAGTTGTGAGAGGCAGGAGCGACCATCCAAGAACATGTCATAGTGGTCCAGTAGTTGTGAGAGGCAGGAGCGACCATCCAAGAACATGTCATAGTGGTCCAGTAGTTGTGAGAGGCAGGAGCGACCATCCAAGACCATGTCATAGTACTCCAGTAGTTGTGAGAGGCAGGAGCGACCATCCAAGACCATGTCATAGTACTCCAGTAGTTGTGAGAGGCAGGAGCGACCATCCAAGACCATGTCATAGTGGTCCAGTAGTTGTGAGAGGCAGGAGCGACCATCCAAGACCATGTCATAGTACTTCAGTAGTTGTGAGAGGCAGGAGCGACCATCCAAGAACATGTCATAGTACTTCAGTAGTTGTGAGAGGCAGGAGCGACCATCCAAGACCATGTCATAGTGGTCCAGTAGTTGTGAGAGGCAGGAGCGACCATCCAAGATCATGTCATAGTACTTCAGTAGTTGTGAGAGGCAGGAGCGACCATCCAAGAGCATGTCATAGTAGTCCAGTAGTTGTGAGAGGATGGAGCGACCATCCAAGATCATGTCATAGTACTCCAGTAGTTGTGAGAGGCAGGAGCGACCATCCAAGAACATGTCATAGTGGTCCAATAGTTGTGAGAGGCAGGAGTGACCATCCAAGACCATGTCATAGTACTCCAGTAGTTGTGAGAGGCAGTAGTGACCATCCAGGACCATTTCATAGTGATCCAGTAGTTGTGAGAGGCAGTAGTGACCATCCAAGACCATGTCATAGTGATCCAGTAGTTGTGAGAAGCAGTAGTGACCATCCAAGACCATGTCATAGTGATCCAGTAGTTGTGAGAGGCAGTAGTGACCATCCAAGACCATGTCATAGTGATCCAGTAGTTGTGAGAGGCAGTAGTGACCATCCAAGACCATGTCATAGTGATCCAGTAGTTGTGAGAGGCAGTAGTGACCATCCAAGACCATGTCATAGTGGTCCAGTAGTTGTGAGAGGCAGTAGTGACCATCCAAGACCATGTCATAGTGGTCAAGTAGTTGTGAGAGGCAGTAGTGACCATCCAGGACCATTTCATAGTCATCCAGTAGTTGTGAGAGGCAGTAGTGACCATCCAAGACCATGTCATAGTGATCCAGTAGTTGTGAGAGGCAGTAGTGACCATCCAAGACCATGTCATAGTGATCCAGTAGTTGTGAGAGGCAGTAGTGACCATCCAAGACCATGTCATAGTGATCCAGTAGTTGTGAGAGGCAGTAGTGACCATCCAAGACCATGTCATAGTGATCCAGTAGTTGTGAGAGGCAGTAGTGACCATCCAAGACCATGTCATAGTGATCCAGTAGTTGTGAGACGCAGTAGTGACCATCCAAGACCATGTCATAGTGGTCCAGTAGTTGTGAGAGGCAGTAGTGATCATCCAAGACCATGTCATAGTGGTCCAGCAGTTGTGAGAGGCAGTAGTGACCATCCAAGACCATGTCATAGTGGTCCAGCAGTTGTGAGAGGCAGTAGTGACCATCCAAGACCATGTCATAGTGGTCCAGCAGTTGTGAGAGGCAGTAGTGACCATCCAAAACCATGTCATAGTGGTCCAGCAGTTGTGAGAGGCAGTAGTGACCATCCAAGACCATGTCATAGTGGTCCAGTAGTTGTGAGAGGCAGTAGTGACCATCCAAGACCATGTCATAGTGATCCAGTAGTTGTGAGAGGCAGTAGTGACCATCCAGGACCATGTCATAGTGGTCCAGCAGTTGTGAGAGGCAGTAGTGACCATCCAAGACCATGTCATAGTGATCCAGTAGTTGTGAGAGGCAGTAGTGACCATCCAAGACCATGTCATAGTGATCCAGTAGTTGTGAGAGGCAGTAGTGACCATCCAAGACCATGTCATAGTGGTCCAGTAGTTGTGAGAGGCAGTAGTGACCATCCAAGACCATGTCATAGTGGTCCAGCAGTTGTGAGAGGCAGTAGTGACCATCCAAGACCATGTCATAGTGGTCCAGCAGTTGTGAGAGGCAGTAGTGACCATCCCAGACCATGTCATAGTGGTCCAGCAGTTGTGAGAGGCAGTAGTGACCATCCAAGACCATGTCATAGTGGTCCAGCAGTTGTGAGAGGCAGTAGTGACCATCCAAGACCATGTCATAGTGGTCCAGTAGTTGTGAGAGGCAGTAGTGACCATCCAAGACCATGTCATAGTGATCCAGTAGTTGTGAGAGGCAGTAGTGACCATCCAAGACCATGTCATAGTGGTCCAGCAGTTGTGAGAGGCAGTAGTGACCATCCAAGACCATGTCATAGTGGTCAAGCAGTTGTGAGAGGCAGTAGTGACCATCCCAGACCATGTCATAGTGGTCCAGCAGTTGTGAGAGGCAGTAGTGACCATCCAAGACCATGTCATAGTGGTCCAGCAGTTGTGAGAGGCAGTAGTGACCATCCAAGACCATGTCATAGTGGTCCAGTAGTTGTGAGAGGCAGTAGTGACCATCCAGGACCATGTCACAGTGGTCCAGCAGTTGTGAGAGGCAGTAGTGACCATCCAAGACCATGTCATAGTGGTCCAGTAGTTGTGAGAGGCAGTAGTGACCATCCAAGACCATGTCATAGTGGTCCAGCAGTTGTGAGAGGCAGTAGTGACCATCCAAGACCATGTCATAGTGGTCCAGCAGTTGTGAGAGGCAGTAGTGACCATCCCAGACCATGTCATAGTGGTCCAGCAGTTGTGAGAGGCAGTAGTGACCATCCAAGACCATGTCATAGTGGTCCAGCAGTTGTGAGAGGCAGTAGTGACCATCCAAGAACATGTCATAGTGGTCCAGTAGTTGTGAGAGGCAGTAGCGACCATCCAAGACCATGTCATAGTGATCCAGTAGTTGTGAGAGGCAGTAGTGACCATCCAGGACCATGTCATAGTGGTCCAGCAGTTGTGAGAGGCAGTAGTGACCATCCAAGACCATGTCATAGTGGTCCAGTAGTTGTGAGAGGCAGTAGTGACCATCCAGGACCATGTCATAGTGGTCCAGCAGTTGTGAGAGGCAGTAGTGACCATCCAAGACCATGTCATAGTGGTCCAGTAGTTGTGAGAGGCAGGATCGACCATCCAAGACCATGTCATAGTACTCCAGTAGTTGTGAGAGGCAGGAGCGACCATCCAAGACCATGTCATAGTACTCCAGTAGTTGTGAGAGGCAGGAGCGACCATCCAAGACCATGTCATAGTGGTCCAGTAGTTGTGAGAGGCAGGAGCGACCATCCAAGACCATGTCATAGTACTTCAGTAGTTGTGAGAGGCAGGAGCGACCATCCAAGAACATGTCATAGTACTTCAGTAGTTGTGAGAGGCAGGAGCGACCATCCAAGACCATGTCATAGTGGTCCAGTAGTTGTGAGAGGCAGGAGCGACCACCCAAGATCATGTCATAGTACTTCAGTAGTTGTGAGAGGCAGGAGCGACCATCCAAGAGCATGTCATAGTAGTCCAGTAGTTGTGAGAGGATGGAGCGACCATCCAAGATCATGTCATAGTACTCCAGTAGTTGTGAGAGGCAGGAGCGACCATCCAAGAACATGTCATAGTGGTCCAATAGTTGTGAGAGGCAGGAGTGACCATCCAAGACCATGTCATAGTACTCCAGTAGTTGTGAGAGGCAGTAGTGACCATCCAGGACCATTTCATAGTGATCCAGTAGTTGTGAGAGGCAGTAGTGACCATCCAAGACCATGTCATAGTGATCCAGTAGTTGTGAGAGGCAGTAGTGACCATCCAAGACCATGTCATAGTGATCCAGTAGTTGTGAGAGGCAGTAGTGACCATCCAAGACCATGTCATAGTGATCCAGTAGTTGTGAGAGGCAGTAGTGACCATCCAAGACCATGTCATAGTGATCCAGTAGTTGTGAGAGGCAGTAGTGACCATCCAAGACCATGTCATAGTGGTCCAGTAGTTGTGAGAGGCAGTAGTGACCATCCAAGACCATGTCATAGTGGTCCAGTAGTTGTGAGAGGCAGTAGTGACCATCCAGGACCATTTCATAGTGATCCAGTAGTTGTGAGAGGCAGTAGTGACCATCCAAGACCATGTCATAGTGATCCAGTAGTTGTGAGAGACAGTAGTGACCATCCAAGACCATGTCATAGTGATCCAGTAGTTGTGAGAGGCAGTAGTGACCATCCAAGACCATGTCATAGTGATCCAGTAGTTGTGAGAGGCAGTAGTGACCATCCAAGACCATGTCATAGTGATCCAGTAGTTGTGAGAGGCAGTAGTGACCATACAAGACCATGTCATAGTGATCCAGTAGTTGTGAGACGCAGTAGTGACCATCCAAGACCATGTCATAGTGGTTCAGTAGTCGTGAGAGGCAGTAGTGACCATCCAAGACCATGTCATAGTTGTCCAGCAGTTGTGAGAGGCAGTAGTGACCATCCAAGACCATGTCATAGTGGTCCAGCAGTTGTGAGAGGCAGTAGTGACCATCCCAGACCATGTCATAGTGGTCCAGCAGTTGTGAGAGGCAGTAGTGACCATCCAAAACCATGTCATAGTGGTCCAGCAGTTGTGAGAGGCAGTAGTGACCATCCAAGACCATGTCATAGTGGTCCAGTAGTTGTGAGAGGCAGTAGTGACCATCCAAGACCATGTCATAGTGATCCAGTAGTTGTGAGAGGCAGTAGTGAACATCCAGGACCATGTCATAGTGGTCCAGCAGTTGTGAGAGGCAGTAGTGACCATCCAAGACCATGTCATAGTGATCCAGTAGTTGTGAGAGGCAGTAGTGACCATCCAAGACCATGTCATAGTGATCCAGTAGTTGTGAGAGGCAGTAGTGACCATCCAAGACCATGTCATAGTGGTCCAGTAGTTGTGAGAGGCAGTAGTGACCATCCAAGACCATGTCATAGTGGTCCAGCATTTGTGAGAGGCAGTAGTGACCATCCAAGACCATGTCATAGTGGTCCAGCAGTTGTGAGAGGCAGTAGTGACCATCCCAGACCATGTCATAGTGGTCCAGCAGTTGTGAGAGGCAGTAGTGACCATCCAAGACCATGTCATAGTGGTCCAGCAGTTGTGAGAGGCAGTAGTGACCATCCAAGACCATGTCATAATGGTCCAGTAGTTGTGAGAGGCAGTAGTGACCATCCAAGACCATGTCATAGTGATCCAGTAGTTGTGAGAGGCAGTAGTGACCATCCAGGACCATGTCATAGTGGTCCAGCAGTTGTGAGAGGCAGTAGTGACCATCCAAGACCATGTCATAGTGGTCCAGTAGTTGTGAGAGGCAGTAGTGACCATCCAGGACCATGTCATAGTGGTCCAGCAGTTGTGAGAGGCAGTAGTGACCATCCAAGACCATGTCATAGTGGTCCAGCAGTTGTGAGAGGCAGTAGTGACCATCCAAGACCATGTCATAGTGGTCCAGTAGTTGTGAGAGGCAGTAGTGACCATCCAGGACCATGTCATAGTGATCCAGTAGTTGTGAGAGGCAGTAGTGACCATCCAAGACCATGTCATAGTGGTCCAGCAGTTGTGAGAGGCAGTAGTGACCATCCAAGACCATGTCATAGTGGTCCAGCAGTTGTGAGAGGCAGTAGTGACCATCCAAGACCATGTCATAGTGGTCCAGTAGTTGTGAGAGGCAGTAGTGACCATCCAGGACCATGTCATAGTGGTCCAGCAGTTGTGAGAGGCAGTAGTGACCATCCAGGACCATGTCATAGTGGTCCAGCAGTTGTGAGAGGCAGTAGTGACCATCCAAGACCATGTCATAGTGGTCCAGCAGTTGTGAGAGGCAGTAGTGACCATCCAAGACCATGTCATAGTGGTCCAGCAGTTGTGAGAGGCAGTAGTGACCATCCAGGACCATGTCATAGTGGTCCAGAAGTTGTGAGAGGCAGTAGTGACCATCCAAGACCATGTCATAGTGGTCCAGTAGTTGTGAGAGGCAGTAGTGACCATCCAGGACCATGTCATAGTGGTCCAGCAGTTGTGAGAGGCAGTAGTGACCATCCAAGACCATGTCATAGTGGTCCAGCAGTTGTGAGAGGCAGTAGTGACCATCCAAGACCATGTTATAGTGGTCCAGTAGTTGTGAGAGGCAGTAGTGACCATCCAGGACCATGTCATAGTGATCCAGTAGTTGTGAGAGGCAGTAGTGACCATGCAAGACCATGTCATAATGGTCCAGCAGTTGTGAGAGGCAGTAGTGACCATCCAAAACCATGTCATAGTGGTCCAGCAGTTGTGAGAGGCAGTAGTGACCATCCAAGACTATGTCATAGTGGTCCAGTAGTTGTGAGAGGCAGTAGTGACCATCCAGGACCATGTCATAGTGATCCAGTAGTTGTGAGAGGCAGTAGTGACCATCCAAGACCATGTCATAGTGGTCCAGCAGTTGTGAGAGGCAGTAGTGACCATCCAAGACCATGTCATAGTGGTCCAGCAGTTGTGAGAGGCAGTAGTGACCATCCAAGACCATGTCATAGTGGTCCAGTAGTTGTGAGAGGCAGTAGTGACCATCCAGGACCATGTCATAGTGGTCCAGCAGTTGTGAGAGGCAGTAGTGACCATCCAGGACCATGTCATAGTGGTCCAGCAGTTGTGAGAGGCAGTAGTGACCATCCAAGACCATGTCATAGTGGTCCAGCAGTTGTGAGAGGCAGTAGTGACCATCCAAGACCATGTCATAGTGGTCCAGCAGTTGTGAGAGGCAGTAGTGACCATCCAGGACCATGTCATAGTGGTCCAGCAGTTGTGAGAGGCAGTAGTGACCATCCAAGACCATGTCATAGTGGTCCAGTAGTTGTGAGAGGCAGTAGTGACCATCCAGGACCATGTCATAGTGGTCCAGCAGTTGTGAGAGGCAGTAGTGACCATCCAAGACCATGTCATAGTGGTCCAGCAGTTGTGAGAGGCAGTAGTGACCATCCAAGACCATGTCATAGTGGTCCAGTAGTTGTGAGAGGCAGTAGTGACCATCCAGGACCATGTCATAGTGATCCAGTAGTTGTGAGAGGCAGTAGTGACCATCCAAGACCATGTCATAGTGGTCCAGCAGTTGTGAGAGGCAGTATTGACCATCCAAGACCATGTCATAGTGGTCCAGCAGTTGTGAGAGGCAGTAGTGACCATCCAAGACCATGTCATAGTGGTCCAGTAGTTGTGAGAGGCAGTAGTGACCATCCAGGACCATGTCATACTGGTCCAGCAGTTGTGAGAGGCAGTAGTGACCATCCAGGACCATGTCATAGTGGTCCAGCAGTTGTGAGAGGCAGTAGTGACCATCCAAGACCATGTCATAGTGGTCCAGCAGTTGTGAGAGGCAGTAGTGACCATCCAAGACCATGTCATAGTGGTCCAGCAGTTGTGAGAGGCAGTAGTGACCATCCAAGACCATGTCATAGTGGTCCAGTAGTTGTGAGAGGCAGTAGTGACCATCCAAGACCATGTCATAGTGGTCCAGCAGTTGTGAGAGGCAGTAGTGACCATCCAAGACCATGTCATAGTGATCCAGTAGTTGTGAGAGGCAGTAGTGACCATGCAGGACCATGTCATAGTGGTCCAGCAGTTGTGAGAGGCAGTAGTGACCATCCAAGACCATGTCATAGTGGTCCAGCAGTTGTGAGAGGCAGTAGTGACCATCCAAGACCATGTCATAGTGGTCCAGTAGTTGTGAGAGGCAGTAGTGACCATCCAAGACCATGTCATAGTGGTCCAGCAGTTGTGAGAGGCAGTAGTGACCATCCAGGACCATGTCATAGTGGTCCAGTAGTTGTGAGAGGCAGTAGTGACCATCCAAGACCATGTCATAGTGGTCCAGCAGTTGTGAGAGGCAGTAGTGACCATCCAAGACCATGTCATAGTGGTCCAGCAGTTGTGAGAGGCAGTAGTGACCATCCATGACCATGTCATAGTGGTCCAGAAGTTGTGAGAGGCAGTAGTGACCATCCAGGACCATGTCATAGTGGTCCAGCAGTTGTGAGAGGCAGGAGCGAGCTGCTGTGAACCCGTGTTACCCTGGGATGTGAAACAGATGGTGTCTACAGGAGTGCCGTGTTACCCTGGGATGTGAAACAGATGGTGTCTACAGGAGTGCCGTGTTACTCTGGGATGTGAAACAGATGGTGTCTACAGGAGTGCCGTGTTACCCTGGGATGTGAAACAGATGGTGTCTACAGGAGTGCCGTGTTACCCTGGGATGTGAAACAGATGGTGTCTACAGGAGTGCCGTGTTACCCTGGGATGTGAAACAGATGGTGTCTACAGGAGTGCCGTGTTACTCTGGGATGTGAAACAGATGGTGTCTACAGGAGTGCCGTGTTACTCTGGGATGTGAAACAGATGGTGTCTACAGGAGTGCCGTGTTACCCTGGGATGTGAAACAGATGGTGTCTACAGGAGTGCCGTGTTACCCTGGGATGTGAAACAGATGGTGTCTACATGAGTGCCGTGTTACCCTGGGATGTGAAACAGATGGTGTCTACAGGAGTGCCGTGTTACCCTGGGATGTGAAACAGATGGTGTCTACAGGAGTGCCGTGTTACCCTGGGATGTGAAACAGATGGTGTCTACAGGAGTGCCGTGTTACCCTGGGATGTGAAACAGATGGTGTCTACAGGAGTGCCGTGTTACCCTGGGATGTGAAACAGATGGTGTCTACAGGAGTGCCGTGTTACTCTGGGATGTGAAACAGATGGTGTCTACAGGAGTGCCGTGTTACTCTGGGATGTGAAACAGATGGTGTCTACAGGAGTGCCGTGTTACTCTGGGATGTGAAACAGATGGTGTCTACAGGAGTGCCGTGTTACTCTGGGATGTGAAACAGATGGTGTCTACAGGAGTGCCGTGTTACCCTGGGATGTGAAACAGATGGTGTCTACAGGAGTGCCGTGTTACTCTGGGATGTGAAACAGATGGTGTCTACAGGAGTGCCGTGTTACTCTGGGATGTGAAACAGATGGTGTCTACAGGAGTGCCGTGTTACTCTGGGATGTGAAACAGATGGTGTCTACAGGAGTGCCGTGTTACTCTGGGATGTGAAACAGATGGTGTCTACAGGAGTGCCGTGTTACTCTGGGATGTGAAACAGATGGTGTCTACAGGAGTGCCGTGTTACTCTGGGATGTGAAACAGATGGTGTCTACAGGAGTGCCGTGTTACTCTGGGATGTGAAACAGATGGTGTCTACAGGAGTGCCGTGTTACCCTGGGATGTGAAACAGATGGTGTCTACAGGAGTGCCGTGTTACTCTGGGATGTGAAACAGATGGTGTCTACAGGAGTGCCGTGTTACTCTGGGATGTGAAACAGATGGTGTCTACAGGAGTGCCGTGTTACTCTGGGATGTGAAACAGATGGTGTCTACAGGAGTGCCGTGTTACCCTGGGATGTGAAACAGATGGTGTCTACAGGAGTGCCGTGTTACTCTGGGATGTGAAACAGATGGTGTCTACAGGAGTGCCGTGTTACCCTGGGATGTGAAACAGATGGTGTCTACAGGAGTGCCGTGTTACTCTGGGATGTGAAACAGATGGTGTCTACAGGAGTGCCGTGTTACCCTGGGATGTGAAACAGATGGTGTCTACAGGAGTGCCGTGTTACCCTGGGATGTGAAACAGATGGTGTCTACAGGAGTGCCGTGTTACCCTGGGATGTGAAACAGATGGTGTCTACAGGAGTGCCGTGTTACCCTGGGATGTGAAACAGATGGTGTCTACAGGAGTGCCGTGTTACCCTGGGATGTGAAACAGATGGTGTCTACAGGAGTGCCGTGTTACTCTGGGATGTGAAACAGATGGTGTCTACAGGAGTGCCGTGTTACTCTGGGATGTGAAACAGATGGTGTCTACAGGAGTGCCGTGTTACCCTGGGATGTGAAACAGATGGTGTCTACAGGAGTGCCGTGTTACTCTGGGATGTGAAACAGATGGTGTCTACAGGAGTGCCGTGTTACTCTGGGATGTGAAACAGATGGTGTCTACAGGAGTGCCGTGTTACTCTGGGATGTGAAACAGATGGTGTCTACAGGAGTGCCGTGTTACTCTGGGATGTGAAACAGATGGTGTCTACAGGAGTGCCGTGTTACCCTGGGATGTGAAACAGATGGTGTCTACAGGAGTGCCGTGTTACTCTGGGATGTGCAACAGATGGTGTCTACAGGAGTGCCGTGTTACCCTGGGATGTGAAACAGATGGTGTCTACAGGAGTGCCGTGTTACCCTGGGATGTGAAACAGATGGTGTCTACAGGAGTGCCGTGTTACCCTGGGATGTGAAACAGATGGTGTCTACAGGAGTGCCGTGTTACCCTGGGATGTGAAACAGATGGTGTCTACAGGAGTGCCGTGTTACCCTGGGATGTGAAACAGATGGTGTCTACAGGAGTGCCGTGTTACCCTGGGATGTGAAACAGATGGTGTCTACAGGAGTGCCGTGTTACTCTGGGATGTGAAACAGATGGTGTCTACAGGAGTGCCGTGTTACCCTGGGATGTGAAACAGATGGTGTCTACAGGAGTGCCGTGTTACCCTGGGATGTGAAACAGATGGTGTCTACAGGAGTGCCGTGTTACCCTGGGATGTGAAACAGATGGTGTCTACAGGAGTGCCGTGTTACCCTGGGATGTGAAACAGATGGTGTCTACAGGAGTGCCGTGTTACCCTGGGATGTGAAACAGATGGTGTCTACAGGAGTGCCGTGTTACTCTGGGATGTGAAACAGATGGTGTCTACAGGAGTGCCGTGTTACTCTGGGATGTTAAACAGATGGTGTCTACAGGAGTGCCGTGTTACTCTGGGATGTGAAACAGATGGTGTCTACAGGAGTGCCGTGTTACTCTGGGATGTGAAACAGATGGTGTCTACAGGAGTGCCGTGTTACCCTGGGATGTGAAACAGATGGTGTCTACAGGAGTGCCGTGTTACTCTGGGATGTGAAACAGATGGTGTCTACAGGAGTGCCGTGTTACCCTGGGATGTGAAACAGATGGTGTCTACAGGAGTGCCGTGTTACCCTGGGATGTGAAACAGATGGTGTCTACAGGAGTGCCGTGTTACCCTGGGATGTGAAACAGATGGTGTCTACAGGAGTGCCGTGTTACCCTGGAATGTGAAACAGATGGTGTCTACAGGAGTGCCGTGTTACCCTGGGATGTGAAACAGATGGTGTCTACAGGAGTGCCGTGTTACCCTGGGATGTGAAACAGATGGTGTCTACAGGAGTGCCGTGTTACTCTGGGATGTGAAACAGATGGTGTCTACAGGAGTGCCGTGTTACTCTGGGATGTGAAACAGATGGTGTCTACAGGAGTGCCGTGTTACTCTGGGATGTGAAACAGATGGTGTCTACAGGAGTGCCGTGTTACCCTGGGATGTGAAACAGATGGTGTCTACAGGAGTGCCGTGTTACTCTGGGATGTGAAACAGATGGTGTCTACAGGAGTGCCGTGTTACCCTGGGATGTGAAACAGATGGTGTCTACAGGAGTGCCGTGTTACCCTGGGATGTGAAACAGATGGTGTCTACAGGAGTGCCGTGTTACTCTGGGATGTGAAACAGATGGTGTCTACAGGAGTGCCGTGTTAGTCTGGGATGTGAAACAGATGGTGTCTACAGGAGTGCCGTGTTACTCTGGGATGTGAAACAGATGGTGTCTACAGGAGTGCCGTGTTACCCTGGGATGTGAAACAGATGGTGTCTACAGGAGTGCCGTGTTACCCTGGGATGTGAAACAGATGGTGTCTACAGGAGTGCCGTGTTACTCTGGGATGTGAAACAGATGGTGTCTACAGGAGTGCCGTGTTACTCTGGGATGTGAAACAGATGGTGTCTACAGGAGTGCCGTGTTACCCTGGGATGTGAAACAGATGGTGTCTACAGGAGTGCCGTGTTACCCTGGGATGTGAAACAGATGGTGTCTACAGGAGTGCCGTGTTACCCTGGGATGTGAAACAGATGGTGTCTACAGGAGTGCCGTGTTACTCTGGGATGTGAAACAGATGGTGTCTACAGGAGTGCCGTGTTACTCTGGGATGTGAAACAGATGGTGTCTACAGGAGAGCCGTGTTACCCTGGGATGTGAAACAGATGGTGTCTACAGGAGTGCCGTGTTACCCTGGGATGTGAAACAGATGGTGTCTACAGGAGTGCCGTGTTACCCTGGGATGTGAAACAGATGGTGTGTACAGGAGTGCCGTGTTACCCTGGGATGTGAAACAGATGGTGTGTACAGGAGTGCCGTGTTACTCTGGGATGTGAAACAGATGGTGTCTACAGGAGTGCCGTGTTACCCTGGGATGTGAAACAGATGGTGTGTACAGGAGTGCCGTGTTACCCTGGGATGTGAAACAGATGGTGTGTACAGGAGTGCCGTGTTACTCTGGGATGTGAAACAGATGGTGTCTACAGGAGTGCCGTGTTACCCTGGGATGTGAAACAGATGGTGTGTACAGGAGTGCCGTGTTACCCTGGGATGTGAAACAGATGGTGTCTACAGGAGTGCCGTGTTACTCTGGGATGTGAAACAGATGGTGTCTACAGGAGTGCCGTGTTACTCTGGGATGTGAAACAGATGGTGTCTACAGGAGTGCCGTGTTACTCTGGGATGTGAAACAGATGGTGTCTACAGGAGTGCCGTGTTACTCTGGGATGTGAAACAGATGGTGTCTACAGGAGTGCCGTGTTACTCTGGGATGTGAAACAGATGGTGTCTACAGGAGTGCCGTGTTACCCTGGGATGTGAAACAGATGGTGTGTACAGGAGAGCTGATCTTCGCTTCTCACAATCCTTCACAAAGTTAGTGCTATCAGTCGGTAGTTCTTTGTAAGTGATGTACTGTCACCTTTGTGGAGTGTATGTTACAATGGTACGGTTACTCAAGTACACAGTATAGTACAATTACTACACAACGGTGTATGGTACAATTACTACAGTACAATGTATGGTACAATTACTACAGTGCTATGTATGGTACAATTACTACAGTACAATGTATGGTACAATTACTACAGTACACAGTATATAATTACTATAGAATAGTGTATGGTACAATTATTACTACATAACAGTGTATGGTACAATTACTATGGTACAATGCATGGTACAATTACTATGGTACAATGTATGGTACAATACTACAGTACAGAGTATGGTACAATTACTACAGTACAGTGTATGGTACAATTAATACTACAGTACAGTGTATGGTACAATTATTACTACAGTACAGTGTATGGTACAATTATTACTACAGTACAGTGTATGGTACAATTACTATAGTACAGTGCATGATGCATTTATTTCTACAGTATGGTGTATGGTACAATTACTACAGTACATTGTATGGTACAAATGCTACAGCACAATGTATGGTACAATTACTATAGTACAATGTATGGTTCAATTACTACAGTACAATGTATGGCACAACTACTACCGTACAATGTATGGTACAATTGCTACAGTACAATTTATGGTACAATTGCTACAGTACAATTTATGGTACAATTACTACCGTACAATGTATGGTACAATTGCTACAGTACAATTTATGGTACAATTGCTACAGTACGGTGTATGGTACAATTACTACAGTACAATGTATGGTACAATTATTACAGTACAATTTATGGTACAATTGCTACAGTATGGTGTATGGTACAATTACTACAGTACAATGTATGGTACAATTACTACAGTACAATGTATGGTACAATTGCTACAGTACAATTTATGGTACAATTGCTACAGTATGGTGTATGGTACAATTACTATAGTACAATGTATGGTACAATTACTACAGTACAATGTATGGTACAATTGCTACAGAACAATTTATGGTACAATTGCTACAGTATGGTGTATGGTACAATTACTACAGTACAATGTATGGTACAATTACTACAGTACAATGTATGGTACAATTACTACAGTACAATGTATGGTACAATTACTACAGTACAATGTATGGTACAATTACTACAGTATGGTGTATGGTACAATTACTACAGTACAATGTATGGTACAATTGCTACAGTACAATGTATGGTACAATTACTACAGTACAATGTATGGTACAATTACTACAGTATGGTGTATGGTACAATTACTACAGTAAAATGTATAGTACAATTACTACAGTATGGTGTATGGTACAATTACTACAGTATGGTGTATGGTACAATTACTACAGTACGGTGTATGGTACAATTACTACAGTACAATGTATGGTACAATTACTACAGTATGGTGTATGGTACAATTACTACAGTATGGTGTGTGGTACAATTACTACAGTACGGTGTATGGTACAATTGCTACAGTATGGTGTATGGTACAATTACTACAGTATGGTGCATGGTACAATTACTACAGTATGGTGTATGGTACAATTACTATAGTATGGTGTATGGTACAATTACTACAGTATGGTGTATGGTACAATTACTACAGTACAATGTATGGTACAATTACTACAGTATGGTGTATGGTACAATTACTACAGTATGGTGTATGGTACAATTACTACAGTATGGTGTATGGTACAATTACTACAGTACGGTGTATGGTACAATTGCTACAGTATGGTGTATGGTACAATTACTACAGTATGGTGCATGGTACAATTACTACAGTATTGTGTATGGTACAATTACTACAGTATGGTGTATGGTACAATTACTACAGTATGGTGTATGGTACAATTACTACAGTACAATGTATTGTACAATTACTACAGTATGGTGTATGGTACAATTACTACAGTATGGTGTATGGTACAATTACTACAGTATGGTGTATGGTACAATTACTACAGTACAATGTATGGTACAATTACTACAGTATGGTGTATGGTACAATTACTACAGTATGGTGTATGGTACAATTACTACAGTATGGTGTATGGTACAATTACTACAGTATGGTGTATGGTACAATTACTACAGTATGGTGTATGGTACAATTACTACAGTACAATGTATGGTACAATTACTACAGTACAATGTATGGTACAATTACTACAGTATGGTGTATGGTACAATTACTACAGTACAATGTATGGTACAATTACTACAGTATGGTGTATGGTACAATTACTACAGTATGGTGTATGGTACAATTACTACAGTACAAAATATGGTACAATTACTACAGTACAATGTATGGTGCAATTACTACAGTATGGTGTATGGTACAATTACTACAGTATGGTGTATGGTACAATTACTACAGTATGGTGTATGGTACAATTACTACAGTACAAAATATGGTACAATTACTACAGTACAATGTATGGTGCAATTACTACAGTATGGTGTATGGTACAATTACTACAGTATGGTGTATGGTACAATTACTACAGTATGGTGTATGGTACAATTACTACAGTACAATATATGGTACAATTACTACAGTATGGTGTATGGTACAATTACTACAGTATGGTGTATGGTACAATTACTACAGTATGGTGTATGGTACAATTACTACAGTACAATGTATGGTACAATTACTACAGTATGGTGTATGGTACAATTACTACAGTATGGTGTATGGTACAATTACTACAGTATGGTGTATGGTACAATTACTACAGTATGGTGTATGGTACAATTACTACAGTACAATGTATGGTACAATTACTACAGTACAATGTATGGTACAATTACTACAGTATGGTGTATGGTACAATTACTACAGTATGGTGTATGGTACAATTACTACAGTATGGTGTATGGTACAATTACTACAGTATGGTGTATGGTACAATTACTACAGTATGGTGTATGGTACAATTACTACAGTATGGTGTATGGTACAATTACTACAGTACACTGTATGGTACAATTACTACAGTACAAAATATGGTACAATTACTACAGTACACTGTATGGTACAATTACTACAGTACAAAATATGGTACAATTACTACAGTACAATGTATGGTACAATCACTACAGTACAATGTATGGTACAATTTATTTATTTATTTATTTATAATTTGAGCACACTTACAGAGGTACAAAAAAAAAAAAATACAGATAAGAGCAGCATGCCAAAGCCACTTATACTATGCATAGCATTACGGGCTGGCTTAAAATTAACTTAAGATTAACTAAGCAATGATGAAATCAGTGAAAAACATTAATGTAAACTGATTACTATAAAGCACAAGTGAGTATTACAAAGACAGGTTATATGGTTGCATGCATTGTTGTAAATTCAGTAGAATGGAGTATTCTGTTAGGTAGTGAATTTAAAAAATAATAAAGTTAGATTGGGTTTTAGGTTTAACATTTATGTGATATAATTGTGAGAAACATTTAAGATATACAATTTATAAGGTTCAGTTATTCAGTATTTATTTGGTTTTGGGTGAGTAAGTGATCTTTGAGAAGAGACTTGAATTTATAAACAGGTAGTGTTTCTTTTATATTAACAGGTAATGAATTCCAGATTTTAGGGCCTTTTATGTGCATTGAGTTTTTGCATAGCGTGAGATGGACACGAGGAATATCAAAGAGTGATCTGTGCCTTGTGTTATGGTCATGTGTTCTGTTGAGGTTGGCAAGGAGATGTTTGAGGGGAGGGTTAATATCAGAGTTGAGTGTTCTATGTATGTAATAGGTGCAGTAATAAGTATGGATGTTTTGTATGGTGAGTAGGTTGAGTGTATTGAATATTGGTGGAGTGTGCTGCCTGTAGTGAGAATTTGTTATCATTCTAACTGCAGCCTTTTGTTGGGTAATTAGTGGTCTGAGATGGTTACTTGTTGTTGAGCCCCATGCACAAATTCCATAGGTGAGATAGGGGTAAATAAGAGAGTGATATAGGGCCAGGAGGGCTGACTGTGGAGCATAGTACCGTATCTTCGATAGTATGCCTACAGTCTTGGAAATTTTCTTAGAAATTTGTTGTATATGTGTATGAAATTTGAGTCTATTATCAAGGTGGATTCCTAAGAATTTTCCCTCTGTTAGCTTTGTGATAGGTGATCCGTTTATCATTATGTTAAGAGGGACATCTGTAGCTCTGTTACCAAACTGAATGAAGTAGGTTTTGTCAATGTTTAGTGTAAGTTTGTTAGTACTCATCCAGGTAGATATTTTCTGTAATTCGGTATTTACAGTATTGGCTAGCGTGACTGGGCTCGGGTGGGAGAAGACGTATGTTGTGTCATCAGCAAATAGTGTGGGTTTGAGTAATTGAGAAGCATTTGGTAGGTCATTTATGTATAGGAGAAAGAGAAGAGGGCCAAGGACACTTCCCTGTGGGACACCAACTGTAATTGGTTGTGCAGAAGAGTTTGCCCCATTTGCGTACACATATTGGCTTCTGTTGCTGAGGTATGACTTGAGGTAGTTGAGGGAGTGCCCTCTTATACCATAGTGTGATAATTTTACGTGGAGCAAGTCATGGTCAACTGTATCAAAAGCTTTACGTAAGTCAATGAAGATCCCCAGTGGGACTTCTTTTTTCTCTATTGCAGTGTATATATGTTCTAGCATGTGTATAATAGCATCATTAGTATTTTTATTAGGCCTGAATCCAAATTGGCAGGGGTTGAGTATGTTTTGGGAGATAAGGTAGGAGTAGATTCGTTTATGAATTAATTTTTCGAAGATTTTTGAGAGAGGGTGTAAGTTGGATATTGGCCTATAGTTATTCAACTCTGTTTGGTCTCCTCCTTTGTGGATCGGGGTGACCCTTGCTATTTTGAGTACTGTAGGGAAGGTGGAGGATTCAATGGATTTGTTAAAGAGTGTTGCAATGATTGGTGATAGCACTTGTGACACTTTTTTGTATATAAAGGGTGGTAAGGTATTTAAATCTCCTGCCTTGTTTTTTAGTGCGTTGATAATAAGGGAGACTTCGTATGGGTTAGTCGGAGCTAGGAACAGTGTGTTCGGGTAGTTGCCGGTGAGGTAGTCATTTGGTGGGGTATCTGAGCTTGGGATTTTATTGGCAAGGTTTTGTCCTATAGTGGAGAAGAAATCATTGAGTCTGTTTGCTGTTTCTGTTGGTGGGAGTTGGGGTTCATCTGATTTTGCTAATTTTATTTCGCTATTTCGTGATATCTTTTTTGTTCCCAGAATTTCTGATAGGGTTTTCCAGGTCTTTTTTATATCACCTCGTAAGTTGGATAATCTGTTCTCATAATACAATTTTTTTGCCCTTCTTATCAGGCTGGTTAGGATTGACGAGTAACGTTTTGTTTGGTCTCTGGTTATGTGACCCATTCTGTACTG
>NC_091334.1:27696666-27709166 GCF_038502225.1 Cherax quadricarinatus | reverse complement strand
AGTGTGGTTAACAGGTGGTGTGTTTGACAGGTGGTGTGGTTGACAGTGTGATTGACAGGTAGTGTGGTTGACAGGTAGTGTGGTTGACAGGTGGTGTGGTTGACAGGTGCTGTGGTTGACGGGTGGTGTGGTTGACAGGTGGTGTGGTTGACAGGTGTGGTTGACAGGTGGTGTGGTTGACAGGTGGTGTGGTTGACAGGTGGTGTGGTTGACAGGTAGTGTGGTTGACAGGTGGTGTGTTTGACAGGTGGTGTGGTTGACAGGTGGTGTGGTTGACAGGTGGTGTGGTTGACAGGTGGTGTGGTTGACAGGTAGTGTGGTTGACAGGTGGTGTGGTTGACAGGTGGTGTGGTTAACAGGTGGTGTGGTTGACAGGTAGTGTGGTTGACAGGTAGTGTGGTTGACAGGTGGTGTGGTTGACAGGTAGTGTGGTTGACAGGTAGTGTGGTTGACAGGTAGTGTGGTTTACCTGTAGTGTGGTTGACAGGTAGTGTGGTTGACAGGTAGTGTGGTTGACAGGTAGAGTGGTTGACAGGTAGTGTGGTTGACAGGTAGTGTGGTTGACAGGTAGTGTGGTTTACCTGTAGCGTGGTTGACAGGTAGTGTGGTTGACAGGTAGTGTGGTTGACAGGTGGTGTGGTTGACAGGTTGTGTGGTTGACAGGTAGTGTGGTTTACCTGTAGTGTGGTTGACAGGTAGTGTGGTTGACAGGTAGTGTGGTTGACAGGTAGTGTGGTTGACAGGTAGTGTGGTTTCCTGTAGTGTGGTTGACAGGTGGTGTGGTTGACAGGTAGTGTGGTTGACAGGTGGTGTGGTTGACAGGTAGTGTGGTTTACCTGTAGTGTGGTTGACAGGTAGTGTGGTTGACAGGTGGTGTGGTTGACAGGTAGTGTGGTTGACAGGTAGTGTGGTTTACCTGTAGTGTGGTTGACAGGTAGTGTGGTTGACAGGTAGTGTGGTTGACAGGTAGTGTGGTTGACAGGTAGTGTGGTTGACAGGTAGTGTGGTTGACAGGTAGTGTGGTTGACAGGTGGTGTGGTTGACAGGTAGTGTGGTTGACAGGTAGTGTGGTTGACAGGTGGTGTGGTTGACAGGTAGTGTGGTTGACAGGTAGTGTGGTTGACAGGTAGTGTGGTTGACAGGTAGTGTGGTTTACCTGTAGTGTGGTTGACAGGTAATGTGGTTGACAGGTGGTGTGGTTGACAGGTAGTGTGGTTGACAGGTGGTGTGGTTGACAGGTAGTGTGGTTGACAGGTAGTGTGGTTGACAGGTGGTGTGGTTGACAGGTAGTGTGGTTGACAGGTGGTGTGGTTGACAGGTAGTGTGGTTGACAGGTAGTGTGGTTTACCTGTAGTGTGGTTGACAGGTAGTGTGGTTGACAGGTAGTGTGGTTGACAGGTGGTGTGGTTGACAGGTAGTGTGGTTGACAGGTAGTGTGGTTGACAGGTAGTGTGGTTGACAGGTAGTGTGGTTGACAGGTAGTGTGGTTGACAGGTAGTGTGGTTGACAGGTAGTGTGGTTGACAGGTAGTGTGGTTGACAGGTGGTGTGGTTGACAGGTGGTGTGGTTGACAGGTAGTGTGGTTGACAGGTAGTGTGGTTGACAGGTAGTGTGGTTGACAGGTAGTGTGGTTGACAGGTAGTGTGGTTGACAGGTAGTGTGGTTGACAGGTAGTGTGGTTGACAGGTGGTGTGGTTGACAGGTAGTGTGGTTGACAGGTAGTGTGGTTGACAGGTAGTGTGGTTGACAGGTAGTGTGGTTGACAGGTGGTGTGGTTGACAGGTAGTGTGGTTGACAGGTAGTGTGGTTGACAGGTAGTGTGGTTGACAGGTAGTGTGGTTGACAGGTAGTGTGGTTGACAGGTGGTGTGGTTGACAGGTAGTGTGGTTGACAGGTAGTGTGGTTGACAGGTAGTGTGGTTGACAGGTAGTGTGGTTGACAGGTAGTGTGGTTGACAGGTAGTGTGGTTGACAGGTAGTGTGGTTGACAGGTAGTGTGGTTGACAGGTAGTGTGGTTGATGCTAGTCTGGTGAGTGCTGGCAACACAGTAGAAAGGTCACTGTCCTCCTCCACCATCTCCTCCTCTATGTTCTCCTCCATCTTCTCCTCTATCTCTTCTTTCATCTCCTCTTCCTCAATCTCCTCCTCTTCCATCTCCTCCTCTATGTTCTCCTCCTCTTCCATCTCCTCCTCTATGTTCTCCTCCTCTTCCATCTCCTCCTCCTTCTTTACATTGTCTTCACTAGTACCAATCGATTCGACCCCTAGACAACAAATTGGTAAGTACAATTTAGTGAAGTCAATGTAAACATTGGTGACGTCAATGTAAACATTGGTGACGTCAATGTAAACAGTTGTGACTCAATGTAAACAGTGGTGATGTCAATGTAAACAGTGGTGACGTCAATGTAAACAGTGGTGATGTCAATGTAAACAGTGGTGACGTCAATGTAAACAGTGGTGATGTCAATGTAAACAGTGGTGACGTCAATGTAAACAGTGGTGATGTCAATGTAAACAGTGGTGATGTCAATATAAACAGTGGTGATGTCAATGTAAACAGTGGTGACGTCAATGTAAACAGTGGTGACGTCAGTGTAAACAGTGGTGACGTCAATGTAAACAGTGGTGATGTCAATATAAACAGTGGTGATGTCAAAGTAAACAGTGATGTCAATATAAACAGTGGTGATGTCAATGTAAACAGTGGTGATGTCAATATAAACAGTGGTGATGTCAATGTAAACAGTGGTGATGTCAATATAAACAGTGGTGATGTCAATGTAAACAGTGGTGATGTCAATATAAACAGTGGTAATGTCAATGTAAACAGTGGTGATGTCAATGTAAACAGTGGTGACGTCAATATAAACACCAATGATATCATCGTTAACTCCAACGTATAAAACAACTTTCAACCACACAACAGAGCGGAAAACTAATGTGAAGGACCTGGGAGTGATAATGTCAGAGGTTCTCACCTTCAAAGATCATGGATCTCACCTTCAAAGATCATAGATCTCACCTTCAAAGATCATGGATCTCACCTTCAAAGATCATGGATCTCACCTTCAAAGATCATGGATCTCACCTTCAAAGATCATGGATCTCACCTTCAAAGATCGTGGATCTCACCTTCAAAGATCGTGGATCTCACCTTCAAAGATCGTGGATCTCACCTTCAAAGATCGTGGATCTAACCTTCAAAGACCACAACAATGTATCTACCTCATCCACTAGGAAAATGATAGGATGGATAATGAGAACCTTCAAAACTAGGGATGCCAAGCCCATGATGATTCTCTTCAGATCGCTCGTGCTCTCTAGGCTGGAATACTGCTGTACACTAGCAGCCCCCTTCAAGGCTGGGGACATTGCAGACCTGGAGAATGTACAGAGAACTTTCACGGCACACATAAGTGCGATGAGGCACCTAAACTACTGGGAACAGTTGAAGTCATTTGATTTGTACTCTCTGGAACGCAGGCGAGGAAGATGCGTAATATACACTTGGAAAATCCTAGAGGGATTAGTACCAAACTTGCACACGAAAATCACTCCCTATGAAAGCAAAAGACTCGGCAGGAGATGCAACATATCCCCAATGAAATAACACAATAAGTGTCAGGAGCCCAAAACTGTTCAACTGCCTCCCAGCATACATAAGGGGGATTACCAATAGGCCCCTGGCTGTCTTCAAGACCCCTGGCTGTCTTCAAGACCCCTGGTTGTCTTCAAGACCCCTGGCTGTCTTCAAGACCCCTGGCTGTCTTCAAGACTCCTGGCTGTCTTCAAGACCCCTGGATGTATTCAAGACCCCTGGCTGTTTTCAAGACCCCTGACTGTCTTCAAGACCCCTGACTGTCAAGACCCCTGGCTGTCTTCAAGACCCCTGACTGTCTTCAAGACCCCTGACTGTCAAGACCCCTGGCTGTCTTCAAGACCCCTGACTGTTTTCAAGACCCCTGACTGTCAAGGTCCCTGGCTGTCTTCAAGACCCCTGACTGTCTTCAAGACCCCTGACTGTCTTCAAGACCCCTGGCTGTCTTCAAGACCCCTGACTGTCAAGACCCCTGGCTGTCTTCAAGACCCCTGACTGTCTTCAAGACCCCTGGCTGTCTTCAAGACCCCTGGCTGTCTTCAAGACCCCTGGCTGTCTTCAAGACCCCTGGCTGTCTTCAAGACCCCTGACTGTCAAGACCCCTGACTGTCTTCAAGACCCCTGGTTGTCTTCAAGACCCCTGACTGTCTTCAAGACCCCTGGCTGTCTTCAAGACCCTTGGCTGTCTTCAAGACCCCTGGCTGTCTTCAAGACCCCTGGCTGTCTTCAAGACCCCTGGCTGTCTTCAAGAAGGCGCTGGACAAGCACCTAAAGTCAGTACCTGACCAGCCGGGCTGTGGTTCGTACGTCAGTTTGCGTGCGGCCAGCAGTAATGTGTGTGTATGAGTGTGAGTGTGTGTATGAGTGTGTGTGAGTATGAGTGTGTGTGCGTGTGTGTATGAGTTTGTGTGTGTGTGTGTGTGTGTGTGTGTTTATGTGTGTGTGTGTATGAATTTGTATGTGTGTGTGTGTGTGTGTGTGTGTGTGTGTGTGTGAGAGAGACTCAGCAATCAACATTTGCACCAATAACTCACTACAGTTGTGACCGGGTGTGGAAGTGTGAATTGCTCATTACTCTAAAATTTGTTCATGATTGCAGCCATGTATAAACGTAAGTAACCATTCTTACAGTATTCATTACCTTTGTAACTTGTGAGTTCATTACCTTTGTAACTTGTGAGTTCATTACCTTGTACCTAGTTCAGCCATCAAAACTTTGGAGCCCGGTCCCTGGACCCATTGTGTACCTCTGTAATCTGTAAATACCTTTGTAACTTGTAATGATTGTGACTAGACCTACCTGGAGTTCATTACCTTTGTAAATTGTGAGTTCATTACCTTTGTAAATTGTGAGTTCATTGCCTCTGTAGCTTGCTCAGCTATCAAAACTTTGAGGCCCAGTCCCTGGACCCATTATGTACCTCTGTAATCTTTTGACTACCGCCCACAGGATGGGTATGGGGTGCATAATAAACATATTAAACTAACTAACAGCAGTAACAGCCTGGTTGTTCAGGTCCTCATCCACCGCGAGGCCTGGTTACAGACCAGGCCACGGGGGCGTTGACCCCCCGAAACAACCTCCTGGTATACTCTAGGTAAATGTAAACAGTAGTGACGTCACCGATGTAAACACTAGTGACGTCATGCAACATCAGTGACGTCAGTTGTAAACAGTGATGACGTCACCAATATAAACGCCGGTGAGGTCATTGTAAACACCAGTGACGTCAGTGTAAGTGATGAGGTCACCAATGTAAACGCCGGTGACGTGAATGTAAACACCAGTGACGTCAATGCAGCGACGTCACCAGTATAAACACTGGTGACGTCACAAATGTAAACACGGTGACGTCAAACATCATGGCGGCACACGGCAAGAAAGTCACTTCCGGTTCAAGGAGACCAACTTCCGGTCTAAGGTATCGCAGCTGCTAGGCTTCCTAGCTACTGAAACATGCTAGGCTTCCTAGCTACTGAAACATGCTAGGCTTCCTAGCTACTGAAACATGCTAGGCTTCCTAGTTACTGAAACATGCTAGGCTTCCTAGCTACTGAAACATGCTAGGCTTCCTAGTTACTGAAACATGTTAGGCTTCCTAGCTACTGAAACATGCTAGGCTTCCTAGTTACTGAAACATGCTAGGCTTCCTAGCTACTGAAACATGCTAGGCTTCCTAGTTACTGAAACATGCTAGGCTTCCTAGCTACTGAAACATGCTAGGCTTCCTAGCTACTGAAACATGCTAGGCTTCCTCGCTACTGAAACATGCTAGGCTTCCTAGCTACTGAAACATGCTAGGCTTCCTAGCTACTGAAACATGCTAGGCTTCCTAGCTACTGAAACATGCTAGATTTCCAAGCTACTGAAACATGCTAGGCTTCCTAGCTACTGAAACATGCTAGGCTTCCTAGCTACTGAAACATGCTAGGTTTCCTAATTAGTGAAGCATGCTAGGCTTCCTAGCTACTGAAACATGCTAGGCTTCCTAGCTACTGAAACATGCTAGGCTTCCTAGCTACTGAAACATTACAATGCTAAGCTTCCTAGCTACTGAAACATTACAATGCTAGGCTTCCTAGCTACTGAAACATTACAGTGCTAGGCTTCCTAGTACTGAAACACGCTAGGCTTCCTAGCTACTGAAACATGCTAGGCTTCCTAGCTACTGAAACATTACAATGCTAGGCTTCCTAGTTACTGAAACATAACAATGCTAGGCTTCCTAGCTACTGAAACACGCTAGGCTTCCTAGCTACTGAAACATGCTAGGCTTCCTAGCTACTGAAACATCCTAGGCTTCCTAGCTACTGAAACATGCTAGATTTCCTAGCTACTGAAACATTACAGTGCTAGGCTTCCTAGCTACTGAAACATTACAATGCTAGGCTTCCTAGCTACTGAAACGTTACAATGCTAGGCTTCCTAGTTATTGAAACATTACAATGCTAGGTTTCCTAGTTATTGAAACATTACAATGCTAGGCTTCCTAGTTACTGACACATTACAATGCTAGGCTTCCTAGCTACTGAAACATTACAATGCTAGGCTTCCTAGCTACTGAAACATTACAATGCTAGGCTTCCTAGCTACTGAAACGTTACAATGCTAGGCTTCCTAGCTACTGAAACATTACAATGCTAGGCTTCCTAGCTACTGAAACATTACAATGCTAGGCTTCCTAGCTACTGAAACATTACAATGCTAGGCTTCCTAGCTACTGAAACAATACAGTGCTAGGCTTCCTAGCTACTGAAACATTACAATGCTAGGCTTCCTAGTTACTGAAACATTACAATGCTAGGCTTCCTAGCTACTGAAACATTACAATGCTAGGCTTCCTAGTTATTGAAACATTACAATGCTAGACTTCCTAGCTACTGAAACACGCTAGGCTTCCTAGCTACTGAAACGTTACAATGCTAGGCTTCCTAGTTATTGAAACATTACAATGCTAGGCTTCCTAGTTACTGAAACATTACAATGCTAGGGTTCCTAGCTACTGAAACACGCTAGGCTTCCTAGTTACTGAAACACGCTAGGCTTCCTAGCTACTGAAACATGCTAGGCTTCCTAGCTACTGAAACATGCTAGACTTCCTAGCTACTGAAACATGCTAGGCTTCCTAGCTACTGAAACATGCTAAGCTTCCTAGCTACTGAAACATACTAGGCTTCCTAGCTACTGAAACATGCTAGGCTTCCTAGCTACTGAAACATGCTAGGCTTCCTAGCTACTTAAACATTACAATGCTAGGGTTCCTAGCTACTGAAACATTATAATGCTAGGCTTCCTAGCTACTGAAACATGCTAGGCTTCCTAGCTACTGAAACATGCTAGGCTTCCTAGCTACTGAAACATTACAATGCTAGGGTTCCAAGCTACTGAAACATTATAATGCTAGGCTTCCTAGCTACTGAAACATGCTAGGGTTCCTAGCTAATGAAACATTACAATGCTAGGCTTCCTAGTTACTGAAACATTACAATGCTAGGCTTCCTAGTTACTGAAACATTACAATGCTAGGCTTCCTAGCTACTGAAACATTATAGTGCTAGGCTTCCTTGCTACTGAAACATTACAGTGCTAGGCTTCCTAGCTACTGAAACATTACAATGCTAGGCTTCCTAGCTACTGAAACATTACAATGCTAGGCTTCCTAGCTACTGAAACATTACAATGCTAGGCTTCCTAGCTACTGAAACATTACAATGCTAGGCTTCCTAGCTACTGAAACATTACAGTGCTAGGCTTCCTAGCTACTGAAACATTACAGTGCTAGGCTTCCTAGCTACTGAAACATTACAATGCTAGGCTTCCTAGTTACTGAAACATTACAATGCTAGGCTTCCTAGTTACTGAAACATTACAGTGCTAGGCTTCCTAGCCACTGAAACATTACAATGCTAGGCTTCCTAGCTACTGAAACATTACAATGCTAGGCTTCCTAGTTACTGAAACATTACAGTGCTAGGCTTCCTAGCCACTGAAACATTACAGTGCTAGGCTTCCTAGCTACTGAAACATTACAATGCTAGGCTTCCTAGCTACTGAAACATTACAGTGCTAGGCTTCCTAGCTACTGAAACATTACAGTGCTAGGCTTCCTAGCTACTGAAACATTACAGTGCTAGGCTTCCTAGCTACTGAAACATTACAGTGCTAGGCTTCCTAGCTACTTGACAACAACAGTCCCAGCTAGGACAGTGTCACCTGACACCTGCCAGCAAGTGTCGGGTGACACTCACCTGATGATGTGTGAGTCAGTAGGTGAGAGAGAGAGAGAGAGAGAGAGAGAGAGAGAGAGAGAGAGAGAGAGAGAGAGAGAGAGAGAGAGAGAGAGAGAGAGAGAGAGAGAGAGAGAGAGAATGAATTTGGGTGGAGAGACTTCAACTCACCAGAATGGGTGGCAGTGGGCGCCACAGGGTGGCAGTGGACGACAATGGGCGCAAGAGGATGGCACTGGGCGGCAATGGGTGGGAGTGGGTGGCAGAGGGCGCCAGAGGCCGGCAGTGGGCGCCAGAGGGCGGCAGTGCGTGGTAGAGGCAGCCAGAGGGCGGCAGTGGGTGGCAGAGGGCGGCAGTGCGTGGCAGAGGGTGGCAGTGGGTGGCAGAGGGCGGCAGTGGGCGCAAGAGGGCAGCAGCGGGTGGTAGAGGGCGCCAGAGGGCGGCAGTGGTGTCACATACAGTACATACTGACAGACCAGGTATTTACAAGTTCCAGGATTATGTCTGTGTGTACTAGTTCCAGGATTATGTCTGTATGTACCAGTTCCAGGATTATGTCTGTGTGTACTACTTCCAGGATTATATCTGTGTGTACCAGTTCCAGGATTATGTCTGTGTGTACTAGTTCCAGGATTATGTCTGTGTGTACCAGTTTCAGGATTATGTCTGTGTGCACTAGTTCCAGGATTATGTCTGTGTGTACCAGTTCCAGGGTTATGTCTGTGTGTACCAGTTCCAGGATTATGTCTGTGTGTACTAGTTCCAGGATTATGTCTATGTGTACCAGTTCCAGGATTATGTCTGTGTGTACCAGTTCCAGGATTATGTCTGTGTACCAGTTCCAGGATTATGTCTGTGTACCAGTTCCAGGATTATGTCTGTGTGTACCAGTTCCAGGATTATGTCTGTGTGTACTAGTTCCAGGGTTATGTCTGTGTGTACCAGTTCCAGGATTATGTCTGTGTGTACCAGTTCCAGGGTTATGTCTGTGTGTACCAGTTCCAGGATTATGTCTGTGTGTACTAGTTCCAGGATTATGTCTGTGTGTACCAGTTCCAGGGTTATGTCTGTGTGTACCAGTTCCAGGATTATGTCTGTGTGTACCAGTTCCAGGGTTATGTCTGTGTTTACCAGATCCAGGATTATGTCTGTGTGTTCAAGTTCCAGGATTATGTCTGTGTGTACCAGTTCCAGGATTATGTCTGTGTGTACTAGTTCCAGGATTATGTCTGTGTGTACCAGTTCCAGGGTTATGTCTGTGTGTACCAGTTCCAGGATTATGTCTGTGTGTACCAGTTCCAGGGTTATGTCTGTGTGTACCAGTTCCAGGATTATGTCTGTGTGTTCAAGTTCCAGGATTATGTCTGTGTGGTATTACAGACCACATAGGTGGTATTACAGACCACATAGGTGGTATTACAGACCACATAGGTGGTATTACAGACCACATAGGTGGTATTACAGACCACATAGGTGGTATTACAGACCACATAGGTGGTATTACAGAACACATAGGTGGTATTACAGACCACATACGTGGTATTACAGACCACATAGGTGGCATTAAAGACCACATAACTGGTCTTAAATACCATATACATGGTCTTTAAAACAAATACGTGGTCTCAGACTGTGTTTTTTCAAGGTTATGAGAAAGAATTTGAGTGTTAGGTATTAAGGTCGTGGATCACAGCCTGCCATAGGTCTGTTGCGAGGCAGGAGACCTAGGGTGGGGTGGACAGACAGGTCATTCTTCAGGTCTGAGACCAAATATGGAGAGAAAGTGAGAGCGTGTGTGTGTGTGTGTGTGTGTGTGTGTGTACTCACCTAATTGTACTCACCTAATTGTGGTTGCAGGGGTCGAGACTCAGCTCCTGGCCCCGCCTCTTCACTGATCGCTGCTAGGTCCTCTCCCTCTCTGCTTCCTGAGCTTTGTCATACCTCTTCTTAAAACTATGTATGGTTTCTGCCTCCACTACTTCACTTGCTAGGCTATTCCACTTCCTGACGACTCTATGACTGAAGAAATACTTCCTAACGTCCCTGTGACTCGTCTGAGTCTTCAGCTTCCAGTTGTGACCCCTTGTTCCTGTGTCCCCTCTCTGGAACATCCTATCTCTGTCCACCTTGTCTATTCCCCGCAGTGTGTTGTTTGTACTCACCTAATTGTGGCTGCAGGGGTAGAGTCACAGCCCTTGGCCCCGCCTCTTCACTGGCCGCTACTAGGTCCACTCTCTCCCTGCTCCATGAGCTTTATCATGCCTCTTCTTAAAGCTATGCATAGATCCTACCTCCACTACATCACTCTCCAGACTAATCCATTTCCTGACAACTGTACTACTGAAAAAATACTTCCTAACATCCCTGTGACACATCTGAGCTTTCAACTCCCGGTTGTGACCCCTTGTTGTGACCCCTTGTTGCTGTGTCCCCTTGTTGCTGTGCCCCCTTGTTGCTGTGTCCCCTTGTTGCTGTGTCCCCTTGTTGCTGTGTCCCTTTGTTGCTGTGTCCCTTTGTTGCTGTGTCCCTTTGTTGCTGTGTCCCTTTGTTGCTGTGTCCCTTTGTTGCTGTGTCCCCTTGTTGCTGTGTCCCCTTGTTGCTGTGTCCCTTTGTTGCTGTGTCCCCTTGTTGCTGTGTCCCCTTGTTGCTGTGTCCCCTTGTTGCTGTGTCCCCTTGTTGCTGTGTCCCCTTGTTGCTGTGTCCCTTTGTTGCTGTGTCCCTTTGTTGCTGTGTCCCTTTGTTGCTGTGTCCCTTTGTTGCTGTGTCCCTTTGTTGCTGTGTCCCTTTGTTGCTGTGTCCCTTTGTTGCTGTGTCACATCTCAGAAACATTCTGTCTCTGTCCACCCTGTCAATTCCTCTCGGCATTTTATATGTTGTCATATCCCCAGTATCCCTCCTGTCCTCCAGTGTCGTCAGGTTGAGGTTCCTTAACCTCTCCTCGAAGGACAGACCCCTCAGTTCCGGGACTAATCTTGTTGCTAACCTTTGAACTTTCTCTAATTCCTTGAGGTGTTTGACCAGGTGTGGGTTTCATACTGGCGCTGCATACTCCAATATGGGCCTGACATACACGGTGTAGTGTCGTGAATGACTCCTTTCTTAGGTTTGCCAGGCACCTGTATGCTGCAGCAGTTTTTTGGAAGATGTGCACCTCAGGAGATGTGTTTGGTAAGATGGTTACCCCAAGATCCTTTTCCTTGAGTGAGTTTTGCAGCCTCTGACTTCTTAGGCTGTACTCTGTCTGTGGTCTCCTTTGTCCTTCCCCAAGCTTAATAACTTTGCACTTGCTGGAGTTAAACTCCAGGAGCCATTTGTCAGACCAGGCTTCCAGCCTATCCAGATGCCCTTGTAGGTTTACCTTTTCATCTTCCACTTGTATTCTCCTCATTAGTTTCACATCAACAGCGACACCTCTGAATCTATCCCTTCTGTCATATCTTTCTCGCAAACAAGAAACAGCGCCGGACCCTGGACTGACCCTTGTGGAACCCCACTTAACACAAACACCCACTCCGACACCCGGTCTGTGACCAACACATGTTGTTTTAAGGGACCTGCCCAGTATGGGACAACAGACCTACTGCAGTGTTCCTCCTGTCTTTTCTTCTTGTGTTTCTTTACTGTCAGGAATGTCATGATCCAATGTAATACTTGTCCTGCAGGGGTCGGGTCATAGCTCCTGGCCCCGCCTCTTCGCTGATTGCTACTAGGTTCTCTCTCTCCCTGCCCCATGAGCTATATCATACCTCGCCTTAAAACTATGTATGGTTCCTGCCTCCGCTACGTCACTTTCTAGGCTATTCCACGGCCTGACTACTCTATGACTGAAGAAATACTTCCTAACATCCCTTTGATTCATCTGAGTCTTCAACTTCCAATTGTGACCTCTTGTGTCTGTGTCCCATCTCTGGAACATCCCGTCTTTGTCCACCTTGTCTATTCCGCGCAGTATTTTATATGACGTTATCATGTCTCCCCTGACCCTCCTGTCCTCCAGTGTCGTCAGGCCGATTTCCCTCAACCTTTCTTCGTAGGACAATCCCCGTAGCTCTGGGACTAGTCTTGTTGCAAACCTTTGCACTTTCTCTAATTTCTTGACGTGCTTGACTAGGTGTGGATTCCAAACTGGTGCTGCATACTCCAGTATGGGCCTGACGTAAATGGTATACAG
>NC_091334.1:27639166-27691666 GCF_038502225.1 Cherax quadricarinatus | reverse complement strand
TTCAAAGTCATGGAGAAGATTATCAGGAAGAGACTGGTGGAGCACTTAGAGAGGAATGACCTTATACAAGATAACCAGCACGGTTTCAGGGAGGAGATATTCCGTGTCACAAACTTAAGGGCGTTTTACGACAAAGTGACAGAAGTAAGGCAGGAGAGAGAGAGGGGAGGATAGATTGCATTTTCTTGTACTGTAAGAAGGCTTCTGGCACAGTTCTGCACAAGAGGAGTAGGCAGGAATAACAGGAAATGCACTGCAATTGATCAGAGAATGCCTGTCAGGAGCTAATGGGCATGTCCTACGAGCAGAGGTTAAAGGAAATTAACCTGACGATACGTGGATAGGGATAAGGGAGACATGAAAACAACATATAAAATACTGAAAGGAATTGTTTAAGTGGACAGGGATAGAATATTTCAGCAATGGAACACGGGAACAAGGGGACACGGATTAGATTTAGATTTTGCCACCGAAGTGGCTAGTTTATTGTGCACCCCATATCCATCCTGTGGACGGTAGCGCGAGAGCATATGGATACACAAAAGGCCTAGGAACTAGGCCCAAAAAGGGTTAACAGGAATACATATGGATTTATATCTACATAACTATAGTTCACTTATCTGTTACAAGCAAATTTAGGAAATTTGCTTAGTATATCTGGTATCTTATTTTCATTAATAAGGTATCTTGACATGTCACATAGGTTATTATACTGTCTGTCTCTGTATTCCTCAATAAGTGGACAATTAAGCACATAGTGTTCAAGAGAGTGACCATATGCCTGATCACATAATTTACATTTAGTTTGATCATCATCTGTGTCTCCCAAACTGCCAGAAGTACTTGTAACCAAGCCTAAGCCTGGCCACTACAACATCAGTCAGTACTTGTAACCAAGCCTAAGTCTGGCCACTACAACATCAGTCAGTACTTGTAACCAAGCCTAAGCCTGGCCACTACAACATCAGTCAGTACTTGTAACCAAGCCTAAGTCTGGCCACTACAACATCAGTCAGTACTTGTAACCAAGCCTAAGCCTGGCCACTACAACATCAGTCAGTACTTGTAACCAAGCCTAAGCCTGGCCACTACAACATCAGTCAGTACTTGTAACCAAGCCTAAGCCTGGCCACTACAACATCAGTCAGTACTTGTAACCAAGCCTAAGCCTGGCCACTACAACATCAGTCAGTACTTGTAACCAAGCCTAAGCCTGGCCACTACAACATCAGTCAGTACTTGTAACCAAGCCTTAAGTCTGGCCACTACAACATCAGTCAGTACTTGTAACCAAGCCTAAGCCTGGCCACTACAACATCAGTCAGTACTTGTAACCAAGCCTAAGCCTGGCCACTACAACATCAGTCAATACTTGTAACCAAGCCTAAGCCTGGCCACTACAACATCAGTCAGTACTTGTAACCAAGCCTAAGCCTGGCCACTACAACATCAGTCAGTACTTGTAACCAAGCCTAAGTCTGGCCACTACAACATCAGTCAGTACTTGTAACCAAGCCTAAGTCTGGCCACTACAACATCAGTCAGTACTTGTAACCAAGCCTAAGTCTGGCCACTACAACATCAGTCAGTTCTTGTAACCAAGCCTAAGTCTGGCTACTACAACATCAGTCAGTACTTGTAACCAAGCCTAAGTCTGGCCACTACAACATCAGTCAGTACTTGTAACCAAGCCTAAGCCTGGCCACTACAACATCAGTCAGTACTTGTAACCAAGCCTAAGTCTGGCTACTACAACATCAGTCAGTACTTGTAACCAAGCCTAAGTCTGGCCACTACAACATCAGTCAGTACTTGTAACCAAGCCTAAGTCTGGCCACTACAACATCAGTCAGTACTTGTAACCAAGCCTAAGTCTGGCCACTACAACATCAGTCAGTACTTGTAACCAACACCATAAGTGTCCGGGGCCCAAAACTGTTCAACAGCCTCCCATCAAGCATTAGGGGAATTGCCAATAAACCCCTGGCTGCCTTCAAGAGAGAGCTGGACAGATACCTAAAGTCAGTGCCGGATCAGCCGGGCTGTGGCTCGTACGTTGGACTGCGTGCGGCCAGCAGTAACAGCCTAGTTGATTAGGCCCTGATCCATCGGTAGGCCTGGTCATGGACCGGGCCGCGGGGGCGTTGATCCCCGGAATAACCTCCAGGTAACCTCCAGGTAAGCCTAAGCCTGGCGACTACAACATCAGTCAGTACTTGTAACCAAGCCTAAGTCTGGCTACTACAACATCAGTCAGTACTTGTAACCAAGCCTAAGCCTGGCCACTACAACATCAGTCAGTACTTGTAACCAAGCCTAAGCCTGGCCACTACAACATCAGTCATTTCTTGTAACCAAGCCTAAGCCTGGCCACTACAACATCAGTCAGTACTTGTAACCAAGCCTAAGCCTGGCCACTACAACATCAGTCAGTACTTGTAACCAAGCCTAAGTCTGGCCACTACAACATCAGTCAGTACTTGTAACCAAGCCTAAGCCTGGCCACTACAACATCAGTCAGTACTTGTAACCAAGCCTAAGTCTGGCCACTACAACATCAGTCAGTACTTGTAACCAAGCCTAAGTCTGGCCACTACAACATCAGTCAGTACTTGTAACCAAGCCTAAGTCTGGCCACTACAACATCAGTCAGTACTTGTAACCAAGCCTAAGCCTGGCCACTACAACATCAGTCAGTACTTGTAACCAAGCCTAAGCCTGGCCACTACAACATCAGTCAGTACTTGTAACCAAGCCTAAGTCTGGCCACTACAACATCAGTCAGTGTTCACATTGCAAGTTGCTCCATAAACATACTTATCTACGTTCATGTTATCATAGCGGGTTATAGATCTACTCAGACTTCTAACTGCATTCCTATAACAATCATTTTCATTATTTACTTCTCTCCTAATATTATTGCTAATGCTAGACACAGTTATACCAAAGTTATATTCTACATTCTCCTTCTGGGTACTCTTCTTGGCTAACATATCAACTTTATCATGAAGGAGTAATCCAATGTGTGATGGCATCCATAACAACTGTACATTAATTCCTTTGTCCCGGATTTTTGAGAATCTATACCTGGCTTCTCCAATGAGCATGTTGTTGGGGAAAACAAGAGGACACGGGAACATGGGCACACGGGAACATAAGGACACGGGAACATGGGTACACGGGAACATGAGGACACAGCAACAAGATAACACAGCAACAAGGGGACACAGCAACAAGGGGACACAGCAACAAGGGGACACAGCAACAAGGGGACACAGCAACAAGGAGACACAGCAACAAGGGGACACAGTAACAAGGATACACACCAGTAAGGGGACACAGCAACAAGGGGACACAGCAACAAGGGGACACAGCAACAAGGAGACACAGCAACAAGGAGACACAGCAACAAGGGGACACAGTAACAAGGATACACAGCAATAAGGGGACACAGCAACAAGGGGACACAGCAACAAGGGGACACAGCAACAAGGGGACACAGCAACAAGGAGACACAGCAACAAGGGGACACAGTAACAAGGATACACAGCAATAAGGGGACACAGCAACAAGGGGACACAGCAACAAGGGGACACAGCAACAAGGAGACACAGCAACAAGGAGACACAGCAACAAGGGGACACAGTAACAAGGATACACAGCAATAAGGGGACACAGCAACAAGGGGACACAGCAACAAGGGGACACAGCAACAAGGAGACACAGCAACAAGGGGACACAGTAACAAGGATACACAGCAACAAGGAGACACAGCAACAAGGGGACACAGCAACAAGGGGACACAGCAACAAGGAGACACAGCAACAAGGGGACACAGTAACAAGGATACACAGCAATAAGGGGACACAGCAACAAGGGGACACAGCAACATGGGGACACAGCAACAAGGGGACACAACAACACGGGGACTGTCCTACGAAGAAAGGTTGAGGGAAATCGGCCTGACGACACTGGAGGACAGAAGGGTCAGGGGAGACATGATAACGACATATAAAATACTGCGCGGAATAGACAAGGTGGACAAAGACGGGATGTTCCAGAGAAGGGACACAGACACAAGAGGTCACAATTGGAAGTTGAAGACTCAGATGAATCAAAGGGATGTTAGGAAGTATTTCTTCAGTCATAGAGTAGTCAGGCCGTGGAAAAGCCTAGAAAGTGACGTAGTGGAGGCGGGAACCATACATAGTTTTAAGGCGAAGTATGATAGAGCTCATGGGGCAGGGAGAGAGAGGACCTAGTAGCAATCAGCAAAGAGGCGGGGCCAGGAGCTGTGAATCGACCCCTGCAACCACAAATAGGTGAGTACAACAACAAGGGGACACAGCAACAAGGGGACACAGCAACAAGGGGACACAGCAACAAGGGGACACAGCAACAAGGGGACACAGCAACAAGGAGACACAGCAACAAGGGGACACAGCAGCAAGGAGACACAGCAACAAGGGGACACAGCAACAAGGGGACACAGCAACAAGGAGACACAGCAACAAGGGGACACAGCAGCAAGGGGACACAGCAACAAGGGGACACAGCAACAAGGGGACACAACAACAAGGGACACAGCAACAAGGGGACACAGCAACAAGGGGACACAGCAACAAGGGGACACAACAACAAGGGGACACAGCAACAAGGGGACACAGCAACAAGGGGACACGGGAACACAGGAACACGGGGACACAGCAACAAGGGGACACAACAACAAGGGGACACGGGAACACGGGAACACAGCAACAAGGGGACACAGCAACAAGGGGACACAACAACAAGGGGACACAACAACAAGGGGACACAGCAACAAGGGGACACAGCAACAAGGGGACACAGCAACAAGGGGACACAGCAACAAGGGGACACAACAACAAGGGGACACAGCAACAAGGGGACACAGGAACATGGGAACACAACCGGAAGTTGAAATCTCAGATGAATCACAGGGATGTTAGGAAGTATTTCTTCAGTCAAAGAGTTGTCAGGAAGTGGAATAATCTGGAGAGTGATGTAGTGGGGACAGGATCCATACATAGCTTTAAGAAGAGGTATGGTAAAGGTCATGGAGCTTTGAGAGACTGGACCCAGTAAAGATGAGGGGCCAGGAGCTATGAATCGACCCCTGTAACCACAATTAGGTGAGTACACTCACACACACACACACACACACACACACACACACACACACACACACACACACACACACACACACACAGGGTGTGAATGTTAAGGGTGCAGTGGGCGTTCCCTCTCTGGATGGCAACATATAATTATTCTCCAAGCAGAGACTTCCACACGCCTTCCCTCCCTCCTAACTTCCTTCCCTCCCTCCTAACTTCCTTCCCTCCCTCCTAACTTCCTTCCCTCCCTCCTAACTTCCTTCCCTCCCTTCTAACTTCCCTCCCTCCCTCCTAACTTCCTTCCCTCCCTCCTAACTTCCTTCCCTCCCTCCTAACTTCCTTCCCTCCCTTCTAACTTCCCTCCCTCCCTCCTAACTTCCTTCCCTCCCTCCTAACTTCCTTAACTCCCTCCTAACTTCCTTCCCTCCCTCCTAACTTCCTTCCCTCCCTCCTAACTTCCCTCCCTCCATCCCAGAGGAAGTCAAGAATACCTCGTTCACTTACCACAGCCATTTCCTCTCTCTCTCTCTCTCTCTCTCTCTCTCTCTCTCTCTCTCTCTCTCCTTCTCTCTCTTATTCTTTACCGTCATCACACACATTGCAACTCATATTTAGGTATACCTCTAAAGTATCCCAAAAGTATGCCTTTTATTTATCAATAAGCTATACTTGGTATCCCTCAGTGATGTATAAGGTATCCCTTTGTGTCTTCCTAAGGTATACGTCGTATATCCCCAAGGTATACCTTTGTGTTTTCCCAAGGGACACCCCACGTATCCCCAAGGTATCCCTTTGTGTCTTCCTAAGGGATACCTCACGTATCCCCAAGGTATCACTTTGTATATTCCTAAGGGATACCTCACGTATCCCCAAGGTATCCCTTTGTATCTTCCCAAGGGACACCCCACGTATCCCCAAGGTGTCCCATTGTGTCTTCTTAAGGGATACCTAGTATATCCCCAAGGTATCCCTTTGTGTCTTCCTAAGGTATGCATGGTGTATCCCCAAGGGATGGTATAGACCTTACTAGATACCTACAAACAGGTATACTTGGAAACACAGGTTAGTGAAGACTGGGATACATGATTGGTTATACGTGATTGGTTATATATGATTGGTTATATATGATTGGTTATACGTGATTGGTTATATATGATTGGTTATACGTGATTGGTTATATATGATTGGTTATACGTGATTGGTTATATATGATTGGTTATATATGACTGGTTATACGTGATTGGTTATATGTGATTGGTTATATGTGATTGGTTATATATGACTGGTTATACGTGATTGGTTATATGTGATTGGTTATATATGATTGGTTATATGTGATTGGTTATATATGATTGGTTATATATGATTGGTTATATGTGATTGGTTATATATGATTGGTTATATATGATTGGTTATATGTGATTGGTTATACGTGATTGGTTATATATGATTGGTTATATATGATTGGTTATATGCGATTGGTTATACGTGATTGGTTATGTGATTGGTTATATATGATTGGTTATATGTGATTGGTTATATATGATTGGTTATATATGATTGGTTATATGTGACTGGTTATACGTGATTGGTTATATATGATTGGTTATATATGATTGGTTATATGTGATTGGTTATACGTGATTGGTTATACGTGATTGGTTATATATGATTGGTTATACGTGATTGGTTATATATGATTGGTTATATATGATTGGTTATACGTGATTGGTTATATATGATTGGTTATATGTGATTGGTTATATGTGATTGGTTATATATGATTGGTTATACGTGATTGGTTATATATGATTGGTTATATATGATTGGTTATACGTGATTGGTTATATATGATTGGTTATATGTGATTGGTTATATGTGATTGGTTATACGTGATTGGTTATACGTGATTGGTTATATATGATTGGTTATATATGATTGGTTATATGTGATTGGTTATACGTGATTGGTTATACGTGATTGGTTATATATGATTGGTTATATATGATTGGTTATATGTGATTGGTTATATATGATTGGTTATATATGATTGGTTATACGTGATTGGTTATATATGATTGGTTATATATGATTGGTTATACGTGATTGGTTATACGTGATTGGTTATACGTGATTGGTTATATATGATTGGTTATATGTGATTGGTTATATATGATTGGTTATATATGATTGGTTATACGTGATTGGTTATACGTGATTGGTTATACATGATTGGTTATACGTGATTGGTTATATATGATTGGTTATATGTGATTGGTTATATATGATTGGTTATATATGATTGGTTATACATGATTGGTTATACGTGATTGGTTATATATGATTGGTTATATATGATTGGTTATATGTGATTGGTTATATGTGATTGGTTATATATGATTGGTTATATATGATTGGTTATATATGATTGGTATACATGTGTCTAATATTTATACATATCGGGATGAGGCACAGCTCGCCCTCACCGGACGAGATCTCAGACGTCCACAATGTCTGGATAAGATAAGATAAGATTTCGTTGGGATTTTTAACCCCGGAGGGTTAGCCACCCAGGATAACCCAAGAAAGTCAGTGCGTCATCGAGGACTGTCTAACTTATTTCCATTGGGGTCCTTAATCTTGTCCCCCAGGATGCGACCCACACCAGTCGACTAACACCCAGGTACCTATTTGCTGCTAGGTGAACAGGACAACAGGTGTAAGGAAACGTGTCGGCATGTTTCCACCCCGCCGAGAATCGAACTCGGGCCCTCCGTGTGTGAAGCGGGAGCTTTAGCCACCAGGCCACCTGGCCACCACCAGGCCACCGGGCCTCACCAATTGCCGTCACCGACACCATACAACATAATACTGGAAACCACAACATTTCAAACACATTAACTTACATGATATTCAGACAGGCAAAGCCCCACCTACCTAACAATACAAGAGTCACGTGATGCTATTGTCTACCAGCCGCCATCCTAATATAATATTCTTCAGGTCACTATGTGTCACTCACACCTCACTCTCAGTCTATGTATACTGTCCCTTTAACCTTTGTGTGTTAAAAGTGGCAGCTCATGGTATAGGAGGTAAAGTTCTAGCATGGATAGAGGCTAGACGGGTCACTGCAAGAGTAAGACCCGTGCCAGGACCCGGACCCCGGTCTTGGTGAACATTATACATACATACTGTGTGTTAGAAGTGGTCAAGGTCCCAGGAGCGAAACATGTTTAAATAATTGTCCTAATGATACGTAAGAACATATGAATGGGGGAACACTATAGCAGCCCTACTGACCCTAAGTAGGCAGGTCCTTATCTAAACCATCCATTCCTACCCACCCACTTGTCCAACCTTTACCTAAAGCTTCCGAAAAATTAGCTTCAGTTCGTAAGGTACTAATCAAACCCAGCTCCTCTCACTCATATACATGTACACTCACTTTTTAAAGTTACCCAGGATCTGAGCCTTTGTTACCCTACTCAGCAGACTGTTCCACGCATCCACAACCATGTCCTTTCTAAATCTAAGTTTGTCTAATTTAAAGTCGTTATATCTGGTTTTACTTGATTTAACATCCTCAAAACTTTATTTACTTCATCTTCTCCCATTCTATATCTCTCAAGAGAGTGAAGTTTGAAGGTTCTCAGTGGTGACGTGGTCTTGCTAGTATGAAGGTGTGGCCAGTTCTTAGCTACCTGAGGTTGTGGTGATGGCTTCCCTGGACTACGAACTGCTATATCTTCGGCTTAAGGCAGAGTTAATGGACTCAAGAAGAGAAATTCAGTGACTGTAAGGTATGTGCAAGGATTATCCCTGGAACAACATCGTCGATGATCGAACCAACGACTGGATGCTAGTTGCAACTGATGTGACACAGCTGAAGCTGAAGAAGATCCAGGAGACTGCTATGAAGACCAGTCCATCTAAGACCTTCCAATGAACACCATTTCAACAAAGACCAATGTTGATAACAGAGCTAGTGAACACATCCCAGCGAAGACCATCCCTACAGAGATCGTCGAGAACGTCACGACGAACACAGCCAGTGGAGGTAAGAACATTGTTTTAGTTGGAGACAATCAGGATAAGTTTTTTGATAGTAGCCTTTTGTCTTAAGAAAGGAAGAGGAGGCAGAGGGTGTGTTTTCCTGGGGTTGGGATGTTAGCAATCCTATTATGTCTCAGTACTGGAGGCAACAATGTTGGCAGGTGTAGGAGTATGGACCTGATTAGCAGGTATAGGTCAGTGATAAACATAACATGTGGCATTTTGCTGAGGATATGTGTTAGACATGAATTGTCCAGAACAACTGGTGTTAATTGCTGGCTGAAGAAACACTAAGGAAAATGCAGTACCATTTATATACGAATGGGACCTCTTCTATGGCAGAAATGACATGTATGCCAGGGATGGGACTGGCTTATCTAGGTCTGGAGTGGGGGCACTGGCCAGTGAAGTGGAGGGAGCTGTTAGGGCTTTAATCTAGCAATAGTGGTATGGGAAAAAGCATTGAAATTTAATATAACAGATTTAGGCAGGATGAATTCTCAGTGTAGCAATATTGTTATTTTTAAGGACACTAGTTATAGGCAGAATGAGATAGTTATTGGTGAACATTGTAAAGCCAATGGAACTAGGTGATAAGGAGAGTAATATAGTGGAGGAGCAGGAATAAGCACGGACAGAAAAAGAGAAGAGGGGGTCTCTAAATATATATATTACATAAATAGCTGTAGCACTAGAAACAAAATGGATGAGTTGAGATTAGTTGCAAGTGCTAGCAACATTGAAGCATTTGCCATAACTGAGACGTGGTATATGAAGACTCGGGACATGCCTTCTGAATGTCATATTCAGGGTTTTGTGTTATTCCACATTGACAGAAGGAACAGAAGGGACGGGGTGACGATATATATCAGGAACACTTCAACTGTTCCATACATGTGGGTGTTAAAACAGAAAGAACACACACAGAGTCTGTCTGGGTAGAATATTTGAAAGGGCATGAAAGATTTTTTAGGCGTGATTTACCGTCCCCCAGACTTGGATAGAGACCAAGGGAGACTACTGTGGGAGGAAATTAAGGCTTCCAGGCGCGATAACCTAGTACTTTTAGGAGACCTAACTTTAGTCAGTAGATTAGAATTTACTGACTGGGAATCTTGAGTCAAACGACTTCCTGGAGATAGTTTAAGTTTGTTATTTTGGAGCAGTTTGTGACAGAACCAACGAGGGAAATAACCTGCTTGTCTGGTTCTAACAACATAACCTTGCTTATAATCTAAAGATTACAGAGAAGCTTGCTGCGAGCGACCACACATTGATTACTATAGTATCGACTGGAAGTATGACAGAGGCGATGATTCAGTAACAGTCCCAGATTTATGCTTAGCAGATTATAATGGACTTAGAGAACACCTATCATCTCTGGACTCGGGTACCGAAGAGAACTATCAATACAACAGTTTTGTAAACACTAGACACGCTGCCCAAAGAACATTTATAAGTTTAAAGAAATAATATAAAAATGAAATGATCCTAGGCTCAAACACCTTATAGGGCAGAAGTGAGAAATTTAAAGGCCCATCAGAAGTGAGGGTCATCTTGTGGATCAATATACACACATTAAGACGGAGCTTAAGAAATGGAGAGGAAAAGCTAAATGGGTCTATGAAATAAAGGTGACAAATAATACGTAAACTACCCTCAAAGATTTTTCCAGGAATATAGTACAAGGGTTAGAAAAAATTAAGTCCTTATAAAAATAACTCTGGAGAGTTTACTGACGAGGATAATATAATCTGATCGATTGTTAATTATATCCCGTCAATTTTCACACAAGATGACACTAACAATATCCCAGTAATTAATTTTTATAGTGGACCTGTAGAAGATAAATTAATATCAAACATCGATACCATGCCTAACCCTTCTAGGGTAGGGTAGGTGCCTGAGCCCGAGCCTTTAGCTCATAAGACTGTCATTCCTGGTACCCCCCTTGGGGCGGGGATGGCAGACCAGAGAGGCCTAGCCTGTGGCTAGGCCTGGGGACAGTTGGTCCCAAAGATGAGGAGGTACTTGTGCCCCCTCCCATGGGAGACTTCGGTCTCAGACACTCCCTAAAGAGGGAGCCAAGGCCGGGCCACCACTTGGAAAAGGCCCGGGCCGGGAGAATACCGGCTAATCTTTAATAATAAATAATAATTAATATCAAAGTCACTGGGGATATTGTTATTAAACAAGCAAAGTGATCATGACAAAACAAATCCCTAGACCCTGATGAACCTTTTGTCCAGGGTTCTTAAGGGGTGCTAAATGGAACTTTGTGAACAATTAACTATGATTTTTAATTTATCTCTGCAAACAGGTGTAGTGTCTGATATGTGGAGGATGGCTAATGTAATTCCTATTTTTAAAGAAGGGGATAAGTCATTACCGTCAAATTACCGCCCAATAAGCCTGATCTCAATTGTAGGCAAATTACTAGAGTCAATTATAGTTGATATTATAAGAAACCATCTTGACAGGCATAATTTGATTAATGATACTCAACATGGATCCACGAGGGGCCGTTCCTGCCTAATTTAATTTCTTCAGTAAAGCTTTTTTCCAGGCTGTTGATCACGATAAAGAATACGATATTATTTATAGCTCACTAACAGGAAGCAGAGAGTGTGCATAAGTGGCGTTCCGCAAGACTCAGTTTTAGGTCCATTGTTGCTCATTAATGACCTTGACGAGGTAATAACAAGTGATGTGAGAAAATTCGCTGACGATACAATAACAATCAGGATTGTAGATGAATGGTTCAGAGAACCGACATGTTGATAAATAAGACACATGTGCAACTCTTGGGTATCTTTATTGAGGAAACGTTTCGCTCATCTGCCGTATTCTACTCAAGATTGATGGACTGAACACATCGACTCAAGGTTGAGGGACTGATTACCTCATTCTCCTCCTGTTCTTCAAGTTTCTCCTATGTATGGACTGATGAAGCCACTGTGTGGCGAAACGTTTCCTCAATAAAGATACCCAAGAGTTGCACATGTGTCTTATTTATCAACAATCAGGATAATTGATTCAGAGGAAGATGCCACCGTACTGCAGGAGGATTTAGACAAGTTCATGTCAAGGTCTGAAAACTGGCAGATGCAATTCAGTGTAGATAAATGCAAAGTTCTGAAACTCGGGAATGTAAATAACCCTGGCACTTATAAACTGGTACACAGGATGCGAAGAAGACTTGGGAGTTATGGTAGGCAAGAAACTGAAGCCAGGACAACAGTGCCTAAATGTACGTGATAAACAACAGGAGTCCAGAGGTTATACTACAGCTCTCAACATAAGATAAGATAAGATAAGATTTCGTTCGGATTTTTAACCCCGGAGGGTTAGCCACCCAGGATAACCCAAGAAAGTCAGTGCGTCATCGAGGACTGTCTAACTTATTTCCATTGGGGTCCTTAATCTTGTCCCCCAGGATGCGACCCACACCAGTCGACTAACACCCAGGTACCTATTTGCTGCTAGGTGAACAGGACAACAGGTGTAAGGAAACGTGTCGAAATGTTTCCACCCGCCGGGAATCGAACCCGGGCCCTCCGTGTGTGAAGCGGGAGCTTTAGCCACCAGGCCACCGGGCCACACCCATCACTAGTACATCACTAGTACGTTGCTCAGTTCTGGTCTCCATATTACAGAATGGATATAAATTCGTTAGAAAACACTCAGATAAGAATGACAACGTTAAACTATTGTATAAGAAATCTTCCATAAGAAAAAACTGAAGTGTACAAGTGGAAGATGGACATCAACAAGGCAGATATAAATAATGTCCTGATGATATCCCTCCAAGAAAGAACTAGAAATAATGAATTCAAATTGGATAAGTTTAGATTTAGAAAGGATATAGGAGAGAATTAGTTTGGAAATAGAGTTGTTGATGAGTGGAACAGTCGGGTGTGTTCCACAAGGTACAGTACTTGCTCCAACACTGTTCCTCATCCTTATATCTGACACAGAGATGTCAGCCACAGCAGCATCAGTGTCATCCACTGAAGACACTGCAAGACTCCAGCCGGACATCAACCAAATCTTCAAATTGGCCTCAGAAAACAATATGAAGTTCAAAGCTTATAAACTTCAATTATTCCGGTATGGAAAACTCGAGGAAATTACCTGGAGTTTACCTGGAGCTTAGAACTATATCAGAGTATAAAACAAATTCCAATCACACAATAGAGTGAAAAAGTAATGTGAAGGACCTGGGAGTGATAATGTCAGAGAATCTCACCTTCAAAGACCACAACAATGTATCTACCTCATCCACTAGAAAAAAGATAGGATGGATAATGAGAACCTTCAAAACTAGGGACGCCAAGTCCATGATGATTCTTTTCAGATCGCTCGTGCTCTCTAGGCTGGAATACTGCTGTACACTAGCAGCCCCCTTCAAGGCTGGGGACATTGCAGACCTGGAGAATGTACAGAGAACTTTCACGGTACACATAAGTACGATAAAGCACCTAAATTACTGGGAACAGTTGAAGTCCCTCGACATGTACTTCTTGAAATGTCGGCGAGAAAGATACATTATAAGATACACTTGGAAAATCCTAGAGGGATTAGTACCAGATTTACACACGAAAATCACTCCATATGAAAGCAAAAGACTCGGCAGGAGATGCAACATATCCCCGATGAAAACAGAGGCGCCACGAGTACACTGAGAGACAACACAATAAGTGTCCTTGGCCCAAGACTGTTCAACTGCCTCCCAGCATAAATAAGGGGGATTACCAATACACCCCCCCTGGCTGTCTTCAAGACCCCTGGCTGTCTTCAAGAACCCTGGGTGTATTCAAGACCCCGTGGGCGTCTTCAAGACCCCTGGGCGTCCTCAAGACCCCTGGTTGTCTTCAAGACCCCTGGGTGTCTTCAAGACCACTGGCTGTCTTCAAGACCCCTGGCTGTCTTCAAGACCCCTGGCTGTCTTCAAGACCCCTGGCTGTCTTCAAGACCACTGGCTGTCTTCAAGACCCCTGGCTGTCTTCAAAACCACTGGCTGTCTTCAAGACCCCCTGGTTGTCTTCAAGACCACTGGCTGTCTTCAAGACCCCTGGGCGTCTTCAAGACCCCTGGTTGTCAAGACCACTGGCTGTCTTCAAGACCACTGGTTGTCTTCAAGACTACTGGTTGTCTTCAAGACTACTGGTTGTCTTCAAGACCCCTGGCTGTCTTCAAAACCCCTGGCTGTCTTCAAGACTCCTGGCTGTCTTCAAGACTACTGGTTGTCTTCAAGACTACTGGTTGTCTTCAAGACCCCTGGCTGTCTTCAAGACCCCTGGCTGTCTTCAAGACCCCTGGCTGTCTTCAAGACTATTGGTTGTCTTCAAGATCCCTGGCTGTCTTCAAGACCCCTGGCTGTCTTCAAGACTACTGGTTGTCTTCAAGACCCATGGCTGTCTTCAAGACTACTGGTTGTCTTCAAGACCCCTGGTTGTCTTCAAGAACCCTGGCTGTCTTCAAGACCCCTGGCTGTCTTCAAGACCACTGGCTCTCTTCAAGACCCCTGGGCGTCTTCAAGACCCCTGGTTGCCAAGACCACTGGCTGTCTTCAAGACCACTGGCTGTCTTCAAGACCACTGGCTGTCTTCAAGACTACTGGTTGTCTTCAAGACCCCTGGCTATCTTCAAGACCCCTGGCTGTCTTCAAGACCCCTGGCTGTCTTCAAGACTACTGGTTGTCTTCAAGACTACTGGTTGTCTTCAAGACCCTTGGCTGTCTTCAAGAGCCTGGCTGTCTTCAAGACTACTGGTTATCTTCAAGACCCCTGGCTGTCCTCAAGACCCCTGGCTGTCTTCAAGACTGCTGGTTGTCTTCAAGACCCATGGCTGTCTTCAAGACCCTAGGTGTCTTCAAGACCCTTGGCTGTCTTCAAGACCCATGACTGTCTTCAAGACCCCCGGCTGTCTTCAAGACCCCCGGCTGTCTTCAAGACCCCTGACTTTCTTCAAGACCCCTGACTGTCTTCGAGACCCCTGGCTGTCTTCAAGAACCCTGATTATCTTCAAGACCCCTGGCCGTCTTCAAGACCCCTGACTGTCTTCAAGACCCCTGACTGTCTTCAAGACCCCTGATTATCTTCAAGACCCCTGGCCGTCTTCAAGACCCCTGACTGTCTTCAAGACTCCTGGCTGTCTTCAAGACCCCTGACTGTCTTCAAGACCCCTGGCTGTCTTCAAGACCCCTGGCTGTCTTCAAGACCCCTGGTTGTCTTCAAGACCCCTGGTTGTCTTCAAGACCCCTGGCTGTCTTCAAGACCCCTGGTTGTCTTCAAGACCCCTGGTTGTTTTCAAGGCCCCTGGCTGCCTTCAAGACCCCTGGCTGTCTTCAAGACCCCTGGTTGTCTTCAAGACCCCTGGCTGTCTTCAAGACCCCTGGCTGTCTTCAAGACCCCTGGCTGTCTTCAAGACCCCTGGCTGTCTTCAAGACCCCTGACTGTCAAGACCCCTGACTGTCTTCAAGACCCCTGGTTGTCTTCAAGACCCCTGGCTGTCAAGACCCCTGGCTGTCTTCAAGACCCCTGGCTGTCTTCAAGACCCCTGGCTGTCTTCAAGAAGGCACTGGATAGGCACCTAAAGTCAGTACATGACCAGCCGGGCTGTGGTTCGTAAGTCGGTTAAAGTGCGGCCAGCAGTAACAGCCTGGCTGATAAGACCCTGATCCACCATGAGGCCTGGTCACAGACCGGGCCGCGGGGGCGTTGACCCCCGAAACCCTCTCCAGGTATCAGTTAACCCATCAGTTAATATACTAGTTATTCCACCAGTTAAACCACCAGTTAATCCATTAGCTAATCCATCAGTTAATAAACCAGTTAATACACCAGTTAATACACCAGTTAATACACCAGTTTTTACACCAGTTAATACACCAGTTAATACACCAGGTAATCCATCAGTTAATCCACCAGTTAACCCACCAGTTAACCCACCAGTTAATACATCAGTTAATAAACCAGTTAATCCATCAGTTAATCCATCAGTTAACCAATCAGTTAATAAACCAGTTAATACACCAGTTAATACAACAGTTAATACACCAGTTAATACACCAGTTAATACAACAGTTAATACAACAGTTAATACAACAGTTAATACAACAGTTAATACACCAGTTAATACAACAGTTAATACAACAGTTAATACAACAGTTAATACACCAGTTACTACACCAGTTAATACAACAGTTAATACAACAGTTAATACAACAGTTAATACATCAGTTAATCCATCAGTTAATACACCAGTTAATACAACAGTTAATACAACAGTTAATACAACAGTTAATACAACAGTTAATACATCAGTTAATCCATCAGTTAATACACCAGTTAATACACCAGTTAATACAACAGTTAATACACCAGTTAATACAACAGTTAATCCATCAGTTAATACACCAGTTAATACACCAGTTACTACACCAGTTAATACAACAGTTAATACACCAGTTAATACAACAGTTAATACAACAGTTAATACACCAGTTACTACACCAGTTAATACAACAGTTAATACAACAGTTAATACATCAGTTAATCCATCAGTTAATACACCAGTTAATACACCAGTTAATACAACAGTTAATACAACAGTTAATACAACAGTTAATACATCAGTTAATCCATCAGTTAATACACCAGTTAATACACCAGTTAATACAACAGTTAATACACCAGTTAATACAACAGTTAATCCATCAGTTAATACAACAGTTAATACACCAGTTACTACACCAGTTACTACACCAGTTACTACACCAGTTACTACACCAGTTACTACACCAGTTACTACACCAGTTAATACACCAGTTACTACACCAGTTACTACACCAGTTACTACACCAGTTACTACACCAGTTACTACACCAGTTACTACACCAGTTAATACACCAGTTACTACACCAGTTACTACACCAGTTAATACACCAGTTACTACACCAGTTAATACACCAGTTAATACACCAGTTACTACACCAGTTACTACACCAGTTACTACACCAGTTACTACACCAGTTAATACACCAGTTACTACACCAGTTACTACACCAGTTAATACACCAGTTACTACACCAGTTACTACACCAGTTACTACACCAGTTAATACATCAGTTAATCCACCAGTTAATACATCAGTTACTACACCAGTTACTACACCAGTTAATACATCAGCTAATCCACCAGTTACTACACCAGTTACTACACCAGTTAATACACCAGTTAATACATCAGTTAATACATCAGTTAATCCACCAGTTAATACATCAGTTAATACACCAGTTAATACACCAGTTAATACATCAGTTAATACATCAGTTAATACATCAGTTAATCCACCAGTTAATACATCAGTTAATACACCAGTTACTACACCAGTTAATACATCAGTTAATACATCAGTTAATACATCAGTTAATCCACCAGTTAATACATCAGTTAATACATCAGTTAATCCACCAGTTAATACACCAGTTACTACACCAGTTAATACATCAGTTAATACATCAGTTAATACATCAGTTAATCCACCAGTTAATACATCAGTTAATACATCAGTTAATCCACTAGTTAATACATCAGTTAATACATCAGTTACTACACCAGTTAATACACCAGTTAATACACCAGTTAATACATCAGTTAATCCATCAGTTAATACATCAGTTAATACACCAGTTACTACACCAGTTAATACATCAGTTAATACATCAGTTAATACATCAGTTAATACACCAGTTACTACACCAGTTAATACATCAGTTACTACACCAGTTAATACATCAGTTAATACATCAGTTAATACATCAGTTAATACATCAGTTACTACACCAGTTAATACATCAGTTACTACACCAGTTAATACATCAGTTAATCCATCAGTTACTACATCAGTTAATACATCAGTTAATACATCAGTTAATACACCAGTTACTACACCAGTTAATACATCAGTTACTACACCAGTTAATACATCAGTTAATACATCAGTTAATACATCAGTTACTACATCAGTTACTACACCAGTTAATACATCAGTTACTACACCAGTTAATACATCAGTTAATCCATCAGTTACTACATCAGTTAATACATCAGTTAATACATCAGTTAATCCACCAGTTAATACATCAGTTAATACATCAGTTAATCCACTAGTTAATACATCAGTTAATACATCAGTTAATACATCAGTTACTACATCAGTTACTACACCAGTTACTACACCAGTTAATACATCAGTTAATACATCAGTTAATACATCAGTTACTACACCAGTTAATACATCAGTTAATAGATCAGTTAATCCATCAGTTACTACACCAGTTACTACATCAGTTAATACATCAGTTAATACATCAGTTACTACACCAGTTAATACATCAGTTAATACATCAGTTAATACATCAGTTACTACACCAGTTACTACACCAGTTAATACATCAGTTAATACATCAGTTAATACATCAGTTACTACACCAGTTAATCCATCAGTTACTACACCAGTTAATCCATCAGTTACTACACCAGTTAATCCATCAGTTACTACACCAGTTACTACATCAGTTATTCCACCAGTTACTATACCATTTAATACACCAGTTAATACACCAGTTAATCCACCTTGAGAGGATTGATTTCCTTTATGTTGGTTCTTGTTGCCTAGCAACCAAGGTGCTAGACTGTCACTGTTACAGTCACTGGTACACTGCTACAGACACTGGTTCACTGTTACAGTCACTGGTACACTGCTACAGTCACTGGTACACTGTTACAGTCACTGGTACACTGCTACAGTCACTGGTACACTGTTACAGTCACTGGTACACTGCTACAGTCACTGGTACACTGCTACAGTCACTGGTACACTGCTACAGTCACTGGGTACATACCCCCAATGAAAAGCAGGGGTGTCACTAGCACGTTAAGAGACCATACAATAAGTGTCAGGGGCCCGAGACTGTTCAACTGCCTCCCAGCATACATAAGGGGGATTACCAACAGACCCCTGGCAGTCTTCAAGCTGGCACTGGACAAGCACCTAAAGTCGGTTCCTGACCTGTTGCTCGTACGTTGGTTTGCGTGCAGCCAGCAGCAACAGCCTGGTTGATCAGGCTCTGATCCACCAGGAGGCCTGGTCACAGACCGGGCCGCGGGGGCGTTGACCCCCGGAACTCTCTCCAGGTAAACTCCAGGTACACTGTTACAGTCACTGGTACACTGTTACAGTCACTGGTACACTGTTACAGTCACTGGTACACTGTTACAGTCACTGGTACACTGTTACAGTCACCGGTACACTGTTACAGTCACTGGTACACTGCTACAGTCACTGGAACACTGTTACAGTCACTGGTACACTGTTACAGTCACTGGTACACTGCTACAGTCACTGGTACACTGTTACAGTCACTGGTACACTGCTACAGTCACTGGTACACTGTTACAGTCACTGGTACACTGTTACAGTCACTGGTACACTGTTACAGTCACTGGTACACTGTTACAGTCACTGGTACACTGTTACAGTCACTGGTACACTTTTACAGTCACTGCCACACTGCTACAGTCACTGGTACACTGCTACAGTCACTGGTACACTGTTACAGTCACTGGTACACTGGTACAGTCACTGGTACACTCTTACAGTCACTGGTACACTGTTACAGTCACTGGTACACTGTTACAGTCACTGGTACACTGCTACAGTCACTGCCACACTGCTACAGTCACTGGTACACTGTTACAGTCACTGGTACACTGTTACAGTCACTGGTACACTGGTACAGTCACTGGTACACTGCTACAGTCACTGGTACACTGTTACAGTCACTGGTACACTGTTACAGTCACTGGTACACTGCTACAGTCACTGCCACACTGCTACAGTCACTGGTACACTATGACAGTCACTGGTACACTGGTTAACTATGACAGTCACTGGTACACTGGTTAACTATGACAGTCACTGGTACACTGGTTAACTATGACAGTCACTGGTACACTGGTTAACTATGACAGTCACTGGTACACTGCTACAGTCACTGCCACACTGCTACAGTCACTGGTACACTGTTACAGTCACTGGTACACTGTTACAGTCACTGGTACACTGGTACAGTCACTGGTACACTGCTACAGTCACTGGTACACTGTTACAGTCACTGGTACACTGGTACAGTCACTGGTACACTGCTACAGTCACTGGTACACTGTTACAGTCACTGGTACACTGTTACAGTCACTGGTACACAGCTGCAGTCACTGGTACACTGTTACAGTCACTGGTACACTGTTACAGTCACTGGTACACTGGTACAGTCACTGGTACACTGTTACAGTCACTGGTACACTGGTACAGTCACTGGTACACTGCTACAGTCACTGGTACACTGTTACAGTCACTGGTACACTGTTACAGTCACTGGTACACTGTTACAGTCACTGGTACACTGGTACAGTATAATAATAATAATAATAATAATAATAATAATAATAATAATAATAATAATAATAATAATAATAATAATTCACTATATTATTACTGAAAAAAAGCTCAATAATATTTTTAAAACATCATAGTTAACCCTCCAACTCATCTGTTTTCTTTTATATTTTACATTTAGAAAATGAGAAACTGAATTTTAAGACTAACTAATATAATTTATTATTAAGTAAAGGAAGACGAAGAAGTGAAAGATTAAGAGGAAGAGGAAGAATAGGAAAAGGAAGAATAGGAAAAGGAAGAAGAGCAAGATTAATGAATGGAGGAGGAGAGAGAGTAAAAAGAGGAAGAACAGGAAGAGTAATAAGAGTATGAACAAAAAGAGTAAGAACAGGAAGAGTAAGAACAGGAAGATTAAGAACAGGAAGAGTAAGAACAGGAAGAGTAAGAACAAGAAGAGTAAGAACAGGAAGAATAAGAACAAGAACAGTAGGAACAGGAAGAGTAAGAAAAGGAAGAGTAAGAAAAAGAACTGTAAGAACAGGAAGAGTAAGAACAGGAAGAGTAAGAACAGGAAGAGCAAGAACAGGAAGAGTAAGAACAAGAAGAGTAAGAACAAGAACAGTAAGAACAGGAAGAGTAAGAACAGGAAGAGTAAGAACAGGAAGAGTAAGAACAGGAAGAGTAAGAACAAGAAGAGTAAGAACAAGAACAGTAAGAACAGGAAGAGCAAGAACAGGAAGAGTAGGAACAAGAAGAGTAAGAACAAGAACAGTAAGAACAGGAAGAGTAAGAACAGGAAGAGTAAGAACAGGAAGAGTAAGAACAGGAAGAGTAAGAACAGGAAGAGTAAGAACAGGAAGAGTAAGAACAAGAAGAGTAAGAACAAGAACAGTAAGAACAGGAAGAGTAAGAACAAGAAGAGTAAGAACAATAACAGTAAGAACAGGAAGAGTAAGAACAAGAACAGTAAGAACAGAAAGAGTAAGAACAGGAAGAGTAAGAACAGGAAGAGTAAGAACAGGAAGAGTAAAAACAGGAAGAGTAAGAACAGGAAGAGTAAGAATAGGAAGAGTAAGAACAAGAAGAGTAAGAACAAGAACAATAAGAACAAGAACAGTAAGAACAGAAAGAGTAAGAACAGGAAGAGTAAGAACAAGAAGAGTAAGAACAAGAACAGTAAGAACAGGAAGAGTAAGAACAGGAAGAGTAAGAACAAGAAGAGTAAGAACAGAAAGAGTAAGAACAGGAAGAGTAAGAACAAGAAGAGTAAGAACAAGAACAGTAAGAACAGGAAGAGTAAGAACAGGAAGAGTAAGAACAGAAAGAGTAAGAACAAGAAGAGTAAGAACAAGAAGAGTAAGAACAAGAACAGTAAGAACAGGAAGAGTAAGAACAGGAAGAGTAAGAACAAGAAGAGTAAGAACAAGAACAGTAAGAGCAGGAAGAGTAAGAACAGGAAGAGTAAGAACAGGAAGAGTAAGAACAAGAAGAGTAAGAACAGGAAGAGTAAGAACAGGAAGAGTAAGAACAGGAAGAGTAAGAACAGGAAGAGTAAGAACAGGAAGAGTAAGAACAAGAAGAGTAAGAACAAGAACAGTAAGAACAGGAAGAGTAAGAACAGGAAGAGTAAGAACAGGAAGAGTAAGAATAGGAAGAGTAAGAACAGGAAGAGTAAGAACAGGAAGAGTAAGAACAGGAAGAGTAAGAATAGGAAGAGTAAGAACAGGAAGAGTAAGAACAGGAAGAGTAACAACAAGAAGAGTAAGAACAAGAACAGTAAGAACAGGAAGAGTAAGAACAGGAAGAGTAAGAACAGGAAGAGTAAGAATACGAAGAGTAAGAACAGGAAGAGGAAGAACAGGAAGAGTAAGAACAAGAAGAGTAAGAACAAGAACAGTAAGAACAGGAAGAGTAAGAACAGGAAGAGTAAGAACAAGAACAGTAAGAACAGGAAGAGTAAGAACAGGAAGAGTAAGAACAGGAAGAGTAAAAACAGGAAGAGTAAGAACAGGAAGAGTAAGAACAAGAAGAATAAGAACAAGAAGAGTAAGAACAAGAAGAGTAAGAACAAGAAGAGTAAGAACAGGAAGAGTAAGAACAAGAAGAGTAAGAACAAGAAGAGTAAGAACAGGAAGAGTAAGAACAGGAAGAGTAAGAACAGGAAGAGTAAGAACAGGAAGAGTAAGAACAAGAAGAGTAAGAACAAGAAGAGTAAGAACAGGAAGAGTAAGAACAGGAAGAGTAAGAACAGGAAGAGTAAGAACAAGAAGAGTAAGAACAAGAAGAGTAAGAACAAGAAGGATAAGAACAGGAAGAGTAAGAACAGGAAGAGTAAGAACAGGAAGATTAAGAACAGGAAGAGTAAGAACAAGAAGAGTGAGAACAGGAAGAGTAAGAACAGGAAGAGTAGGAACAGGAAGAGTAAGAACAGGAAGAGTAAGAACAAGAACAGTAAGAACAAGAACAGTAAGAACAGGAAGAGTAAGAACAGGAAGAGTAAGAACAAGAAGAGTAAGAACAGGAAGAGTAAGAACAGGAAGAATAAGAACAAGAAGAGTAAGAACAGGAAGAGTAAAAACAGGAAGGGTAAGAACAAGAACAGTAAGAACAAGAAGAGTAAGAACAGGAAGAGTAAGAACAGGAAGAGTAAGAACAGGAAGAGTAAGAACAGGAAAAGTAAGAACAGGAAGAGTAAGAACAGGAAGAGTAAGAACAGGAAGAGTAAGAACAGGAGAGGCAAAGGCAATGTTCGCAGCTTTCACTGAGACCCACATAAAGGATCACTTGGACAACGAAATATGGATCCCAGGTTACAACCTATACAGATGTGACAGAGTGAACAGGCAAAAGGGGGGGGGGTTGGCCTGTACATTGCAGAGTCACTTATTTGCACAGAACTGCTTAATGCCTCAAATGATGTAGTGGAAATTTTAGCAGTAAAGGTCGAGAACCAAAACCTAGTCATTGTGGTAGTCTACAAGCCTCCGGATGCAACATCCCAGCAATTCCAGGAACAGCTGTTAAAAATTGACCACTGTCTGGAAAATCTTCCAGCTCCTGCACCCAACATCTTGCTCCTGGGGGATTTCAACTTAAAATTAAGGCACCAAAAATGGAGGAATATACCAAATAATATTGTTGCAGTAATAACACCAGGAGGAAGCTCTGATGAAAACTCACACTCACACGAGCTTTTAAATCTCTGCACAAAATTCAATTTAAACCAGCAAATAATAGAGCCTACTAGACTGGAGAATACACTAGACCTCATCTTCACTAACAATGATGATCTGATAAGAAATGTCACCATATCAAAAACAATATACTCAGATCACAACATAATTGAGGTTCAGACATGTATGCGTGGAGCCCCAGACCGACAAAATGAGACTAGTCACGAGGGAGCATTCACCAAATTCAACTTCAATAACAAACACATAAAGAGGGACCAAGTAAACCAAGTCCTAACCGATATAAGCTGGGAAGATATACTAAACAACACAGACCCCAACTTATGCCTAGAACAGATTAACTCGGTAGCACTCGATGTATGCACAAGGCTTATTCCTCTAAGAAAAAGGAGGAGTAGATGTAAAATAGAAAGAGACAGGCACTCCCTTTACAGGCGACGGAAAAGAATAACAGAGCGGCTAAAAGAGGTCAATATATCTGAAATGCGTAGGGAGACACTGGTCAGAGAAATAGCAAGCATCGAACTTAAGCTAAAAGAATCCTTTAGGAGTCAGGAATCGCGGGAAGAACTAAAAGCCATAAATGAAATCGAAAGAAACCCAAAGTATTTCTTCTCCTATGCCAAATCAAAATCGAGAACAACGTCCAGTATTGGGCCCCTACTTAAACAAGATGGGTCCTACACAGATGACAGCAAGGAAATGAGTGAGCTACTCAAGTCCCAGTATCACTCAGTTTTTAGCAAGCCGCTAACCAGACTGAGAGTCGAAGATCAAAATGAATTTTTTATGAGAGAGCCACAAAATTTGATTAACACAAGCCTATCCGATGTTATCCTGACGCCAAATGACTTCGAATAGGCGATAAATGACATGCCCATGCACTCTGCCCCAGGGCCAGACTCATGGAACTCTGTGTTCATCAGGAACTGCAAGAAGCCCCTATCACGAGCCTTTTCCATCTTATGGAGAGGGAGCATGGACACGGGGGTCGTCCCACAGTTACTAAAAACAACAGACATAGCCCCACTCCACAAAGGGGGCAGTAAAGCAACAGCAAAGAACTACAGACCAATAGCACTAACATCCCATATCATAAAAATCTTTGAAAGGGTCCTAAGAAGCAAGATCACCACCCATCTAGAAACCCATCAGTTACACAACCCAGGGCAACATGGGTTTAGAACAGGTCGCTCCTGTCTGTTTCAACTATTGGATCACTACGACAAGGTCCTAAATGCACTAGAAGATAAAAAGAATGCAGATGTAATATATACAGACTTTGCAAAAGCCTTCGACAAGTGTGACCATGGCGTAATAGCGCACAAAATGCGTGCTAAAGGAATAACAGGAAAAGTCGGTCGATGGATCTATAATTTCCTCACTAACAGAACACAGAGAGTAGTCGTCAACAGAGTAAAGTCCGAGGCAGCTACGGTAAAAAGCTCTGTTCCACAAGGCACAGTACTCGCTCCCATCTTGTTCCTCATCCTCATATCCGACATAGACAAGGATGTCAGCCACAGCACCGTGTCTTCCTTTGCAGATGACACCCGAATCTGCATGACAGTGTCTTCCATTGCAGACACTGCAAGGCTCCAGGCGGACATCAACCAAATCTTTCAGTGGGCTGCAGAAAACAATATGAAGTTCAACGATGAAAAATTTCAATTACTCAGATATGGTAAACATGAGGAAATTAAATCTTCATCAGAGTACAAAACAAATTCTGGCCACAAAATAGAGCGAAACACTAACGTCAAAGACCTGGGAGTGATTATGTCGGAGGATCTCACCTTCAAGGACCATAACATTGTATCAATCGCATCTGCTAGAAAAATGACAGGATGGATAATGAGAACCTTCAAAACTAGGGAGGCCAAGCCCATGATGTCACTCTTCAGGTCACTTGTTCTATCTAGGCTGGAATATTGCTGCACACTAACAGCACCTTTCAAGGCAGGTGAAATTGCCGACCTAGAAAATGTACAGAGAACTTTCACGGCGCCCATAACGGAGATAAAACACCTCAATTACTGGGAGCACTTGAGGTTCCTAAACCTGTATTCCCTGGAACGCAGGAGGGAGAGATACATGATTATATACACTTGGAAAATCCTAGAGGGACTAGTACCGAACTTGCACACGAAAATCACTCACTACGAAAGCAAAAGACTTGGCAGACGATGCACCATCCCCCCAATGAAAAGCAGGGGTGTCACTAGCACGTTAAGACACCATACAATAAGTGTCAGGGGCCCAAGACTGTTCAACTGCCTCCCAGCACACATAAGGGGGATTACCAACAGACCCCTGGCAGTCTTCAAGCTTGCACTGGACGAGCACCTACAGTCAGTTCCTGATCAGCCGGGCTGTGGCTCGTACGTTGGTTTGCGTGCAGCCAGCAGCAACAACCTGGTTGATCAGGCACTGATCCACCAGGAGGCCTGGTCACAGACCGGGCCGCGGGGGCGTTGACCCCCGGAACTCTCTCCAGGTAAACAGGAAGAGTAAGAACAAGAACAGTAACAACAGGAAGAGTAAGAACAGGAAGAGTAAGAACAGGAAGAGTAAGAACAGGAAGAGTAAGAACAAGAAGAGTAAGAACAGGAAGAGTAAGAACAGGAAGAGTAAGAACAGGAAGAGTAAGAACAGGAAGAGTAAGAACAGGAAGAGTAAGAACAAGAACATTAAGAACAGGAAGAGTAAGAACAGGAAGAGTAAGAACAAGAACAGTAAGAACAGGAAGAGTAAGAACAGGAAGAGTAAGAACAAGAACAGTAAGAACAGGAAGAGTAAGAACAGGAAGAGTAAGAACAAGAACAGTAAGAACAGGAAGAGTAAGAACAAGAACAGTAAGAACAGGAAGAGTAAGAACAGGAAGAGTAAGAACAGGAAGAGTAAAAACAGGAAGAGTAAGAAGAAGAAGAGTAAGAACAAGAAGACTAAGAACAAGAAGAGTAAGAACAAGAACAGTAAGAACAGGAAGAGTAAGAACAAGAAGAGTAAGAACAAGAAGAGTAAGAACAGGAAGAGTAAGAACAGGAGTTTACCTGGAGTTTACCTGGAGAGAGTTTCGGGGGTCAACGCCCCCGCGGCCCGGTCTGTGACCAGGCCTCCTGGTGGATCAGCGCCTGATCAACCAGGCTGTTGCTGCTGGCTGCACGCAAACCAACGTACGAGCCACAGCCCGGCTGATCAGGAACTGACTTTAGGTGCTTGTCCAGTGCCAGCTTGAAGACTGCCAGGGGTCTGTTGGTAATCCCCCTTATGTGTGCTGGGAGGCAGTTGAACAGTCTCGGGCCCCTGACACTTATTGTATGGTCTCTTAACGTGCTAGTGACATCCCTGCTTTTCATTGGGGGGATGGTGCATCGTCTGCCAAGTCTTTTGCTTTCGTAGTGAGTGATTTTCGTGTGCAAGTTCGGTACTAGTCCCTCTAGGATTTTCCAGGTCTATATAATCATGTATCTCTCCCGCCTGCGTTCCAGGGAATACAGGTTTAGAAACCTCAAGCGCTCCCAGTAATTGAGGTGTTTTATCTCTGTTATGCGCGCCGTGAAAGTTCTCTGTACATTTTCTAGGTCGGCAATTTCACCTGCCTTGAAAGGTGCTGTTAGAGTGCAGCAATATTCCAGCCTAGATAGAACAAGTGACCTGAAGAGTGTCATCATGGGCTTGGCCTCCCTAGTTTTGAAGGTTCTCATTATCCATCCTGTCATTTTTCTAGCAGATGCGATTGATACAATGTTATGGTCCTTGAAGTTGAGATCCACCAACATAATCACTCCCAGGTCTTTGACGTTGGTGTTTCGCTCTATTTTGTGGCCAGAATTTGTTTTGTACTCTGATGAAGATTTAATTTCCTCATGTTTACCATATCTGAGTAATTGAAATTTCTCATCGTTGAACTTCATATTGTTTTCTGCAGCCCACTGAAAGATTTGGTTGATGTCCGCCTGGAGCCTTGTAGTGTCTGCAATGGAAGACACTGTCATGCAGATTCGGGTGTCATCTGCAAAGGAAGACACGGTGCTGTGGCTGACATCCTTGTCTATGTCGGATATGAGGATGAGGAACAAGATGGGAGCTAGTACTGTGCCTTGTGGAACAGAGCTTTTCACCGTAGCTGCCTCGGACTTTACTCTGTTGATGACTACTCTCTGTGTTCTGTTAGTGAGGAAATTATAGATCCATCGACCGACTTTTCCTGTTATTCCTTTAGCGCGCATTTTGTGCGCTATTACGCCATGGTCACACTTGTCGAAGGCTTTTGCAAAGTCTGTATATATTACATCTGCATTCTTTTTGTCTTCTAGTGCATTTAGGACCTTGTCGTAGTGATCCAGTAGTTGAGACAGACAGGAGCGACCTGTTCTAAACCCATGTTGCCCTGGGTTGTGTAACTGATGGGTTTCTAGATGGGTGGTGATCTTGCTTCTTAGGACCCTTTCAAAGATTTTTATGATATGGGATGTTAGTGCTATTGGTCTGTAGTTCTTTGCTGTTGCTTTACTGCCCCCTTTGTGGAGTGGGGCTATGTCTGTTGTTTTTAGTAACTGAGGGACGATCCCCGTGTCCATGCTCCCTCTCCATAGGATGGAAAAGGCTCGTGATAGGGGCTTCTTGCAGTTCTTGATGAACACAGAGTTCCATGAGTCTGGCCCTGGGGCAGAGTGCATGGGCATGTCATTTATCGCCTGTTCGAAGTCATTTGGCGTCAGGATAACATCGGATAGGCTTGTGTTAATCAAATTTTGTGGCTCTCTCATAAAAAATTCATTTTGATCTTCGACTCTCAGTCTGGTTAGCGGCTTGCTAAAAACTGAGTCATATTGGGACTTGAGTAGCTCACTCATTTCCTTGCTGTCATCTGTGTAGGACCCATCTTGTTTAAGTAGGGGCCCAATACTGGGCGTTGTTCTCGATTTTGATTTGGCATAGGAGAAGAAATACTTTGGGTTTCTTTCGATTTCATTTATGGCTTTTAGTTCTTCCCGCGATTCCTGACTCCTAAAGGATTCTTTTAGCTTAAGTTCGATGCTTGCTATTTCTCTGACCAGTGTCTCCCTGCGCATTTCAGATATATTGACCTCTTTTAGCCGCTCTGTTATTCTTTTCCGTCGCCTGTAAAGGGAGCACCTGTCTCTTTCTATTTTACATCTACTCCTCCTTTTTCTTAGAGGAATAAGCCTTGTGCATACATCGAGTGCCACCGAGTTAATCTGTTCTAGGCATAAGTTTGGGTCTGTGTTGCTTAGTATATCTTCCCAGCTTATATCGGTTAGGACTTGGTTTACTTGGTCCCACTTTATGTTTTTGTTATTGAAGTTGAATTTGGTGAATGCTCCCTCGTGACTAGTCTCATTTTGTCGGTCTGGGGCTCCACGCATACATGTCTGAACCTCAATTATGTTGTGATCTGAGTATATTGTTTTTGATATGGTGACATTTCTTATCAGATCATCATTGTTAGTGAAGATGAGGTCTAGTGTATTCTCCAGTCTAGTAGGCTCTATTATTTGCTGGTTTAAATTGAATTTTGTGCAGAGATTTAAAAGCTCGTGTGAGTGTGAGTTTTCATCAGAGCTGCCTCCTGGTGTTATTACTGCAACAATATTATTTGCTATATTCCTCCATTTTTGGTGCCTTAATTTTAAGTTGAAATCCCCCAGGAGCAAGATGTTGGGTGCAGGAGCTGGAAGATTTTCCAGACAGTGGTCAATTTTTAACAGCTGTTCCTGGAATTGCTGGGATGTTGCATCCGGAGGCTTGTAGACTACCACAATGACTAGGTTTTGGTTCTCGACCTTTACTGCTAAAACTTCCACTACGTCATTTGAGGCATTAAGCAGTTCTGTGCAAACAAGTGACTCTGCAATGTACAGGCCAACCCCCCCCTTTTGCCTGTTCACTCTGTCACATCTGTATAGGTTGTAACCTGGGATCCATATTTCGTTGTCCAAGTGATCCTTTATGTGGGTCTCAGTGAAAGCCGTGAACATTGCCTTTGCCTCTGCAAGCAGTCCACGGATGAAAGGTATTTTGTTGTTTGTTGCTGGCTTTAGACCCTGTATATTTGCAAAGAAGAATGTTATCGGACTGGTGGTATTGTTGGTACTGGGGGGGGATTTTTTTTCCGGCATTAGTATCTGTATCTGTTGGTTTGGAGTGGAGGCCATCGACTGTGGTTCCACTCCAGGAATGACTGGATTTGGTGTACGATTTCTGCCATTTCAGATATATTGACCTCTTTTAGCCGCTCTGTTATTCTTTTCCGTCACCTGTAAAGGGAGCGCCTGTCTCTTTCTATTTTACATCTACTCCTCCTTTTTCTTAGAGGAATAAGCCTTGTGCATACATCGAGTGCCACCGAGTTAATCTGTTCTAGGCATAAGTTTGGGTCTGTGTTGCTTAGTATATCTTCCCAGCTTATATCGGTTAGGACTTGGTTTACTTGGTCCCACTTTATGTTTTTGTTATTGAAGTTGAATTTGGTGAATGCTCCCTCGTGACTAGTCTCATTTTGTCGGTCTGGGGCTCCACGCATACATGTCTGAACCTCAATTATGTTGTGATCTGAGTATATTGTTTTTGATATGGTGACATTTCTTATCAGATCATCATTGTTAGTGAAGATGAGGTCTAGTGTATTCTCCAGTCTAGTAGGCTCTATTATTTGCTGGTTTAAATTGAATTTTGTGCAGAGATTTAAAAGCTCGTGTGAGTGTGAGTTTTCATCAGAGCTGCCTCCTGGTGTTATTACTGCAACAATATTATTTGCTATATTCCTCCATTTTTGGTGCCTTAATTTTAAGTTGAAATCCCCCAGGAGCAAGATGTTGGGTGCAGGAGCTGGAAGATTTTCCAGACAGTGGTCAATTTTTAACAGCTGTTCCTGGAATTGCTGGGATGTTGCATCCGGAGGCTTGTAGACTACCACAATGACTAGGTTTTGGTTCTCGACCTTTACTGCTAAAACTTCCACTACGTCATTTGAGGCATTAAGCAGTTCTGTGCAAACAAGTGACTCTGCAATGTACAGGCCAACCCCCCCCTTTTGCCTGTTCACTCTGTCACATCTGTATAGGTTGTAACCTGGGATCCATATTTCGTTGTCCAAGTGATCCTTTATGTGGGTCTCAGTGAAAGCCGCGAACATTGCCTTTGCCTCTGCAAGCAGTCCACGGATGAAAGGTATTTTGTTGTTTGTTGCTGGCTTTAGACCCTGTATATTTGCAAAGAAGAATGTTATCGGACTGGTGGTATTGTTGGTACTGGGGGACGATTTTTTTTCCGGCATTAGTATCTGTATCTGTTGGTTTGGAGTGGAGGCCATCGACTGTGGTTCCACTCCAGGAATGACTGGATTTGGTGTACGATTTCTGCCATTTCCTGCCATTTTTTTTTCCTTCCTGGCACTAAAAAACCTCTCCCTCTTGAGTGGCTGTGGCTACCCAGGTTTTCCCATGGCCTGGATGTTTTGTATATTTTTGTCCCCTTTAGATGGTATGCCTGGCAATTTAAGTTATAGCACAGTCTTTCCTGTACTGAAGAGGTACACATTTCAGGGTGAAAAAGCTTACAGGAAGGGAGTTTGCATTTTCCTGTTGTCATATGGGCATGACATTTTCTAGGGTGGTCATAGTTGCATGTCCCATCTGTTTTTCCAGATTTCCCATGCCAGCAGATACCAAGTGCATAGTATGTGCACAGGCTTGGTTTCCGTTTGCCTTGGGTTTCTGTGACTGTATTCCCTGTTGGTGCATGTTTCCCTGTCTTATTCCTATCCTCCCTAGCACCAACAATGGAGCTCCCACCAGTTGTTTTTGGTAATTTATCCTCACTATTGCTATTGGAGTCCTCTTGTTTGCTATTTCCTGCGGTATTTCTAGTTTGCAATATTGGTTTTATCTTATCTTTGACTACACTTGTTTCCCTACTATGGCTCCTGTCCTCTGTGAGGTCATTTATATGTATTCCTTCCTGCGTATAATTCCCGACTACCTGGACAAAATCTCCAGCTTCACCATTACTGTCTCCCAGGACAGTATCTCCAGCTTCACCATTTCTGTCTCCCAGGACAGCACCTCCAGCTTCACCATTACTGTCTCCCAGGACAGCACTATCAGCCCCACATTTACTGACTACCAGGACATCACCTCCAGCCTTACAGTTTGTGACTACATGGCCAGTATCAAGGGCAGTACCATTCAGCCCAGACTTTTTATGTTCCCATCTGTTGTAGAAAGCTTCCAGGTTTTCTATGAAAGCAGCTTTGATGTTATCCTCTTTTAATACCCTTGTGATTTTAGTCCACAGATTTTCCTCATTTGGGCATACCCAAAAACACTTCTCTGTTTTAATACTGCTTGTAGCTAGTTCTGGGATATCTGCACAAGGAGCATGACACCAATTTCCACAAAAATGACAATTTATCCATGTGGAAGCCCGTTTGTTTGACTGACCACAGACTACACACAGCTTCATAATGATTTGAATGGTTGATTTACTGCAATTCTACTAGCAACCTCTTGAATATTATATTAATAACCTTAAATGAAGCTCTAGCTATTTGTATTTCTGTTTCTAACTCTTTTTGTATATTGGACAGCTTACCGTCACGTTCCTGATTTTTATTGTTTGTGTTTATAAGGGCGCCTACAAACCCATCCGTTTACAGTCTGCTTTATTGTCCAACGAAACTGTTTGAAACCAGTCCCGGGTTCGGACCAGTCAAGGGTTCGGACCAGTCAAGGGTTCGGACCAGTCGATCTGCTCTGATCAGTGGGTCACTTATTTAAAACATACTGGTCGGTGATTTGAGCTAACACATGAAGGATCTACTGGAAATTATCTACCCGAGTAATATGTGATTTGACTGATACTAAAGTATAACTTGCGTGTTGAAGAGCCGGTGATATCTGGCAGCTCCTACAATGACGTACAGTCGACCTCTTTGTTTATCAATCGCTGTATCTGGCTTTTCTATTTTTTTTTCCGTCTCCACCACAATAAATGCTATATTATCACTATAGTTGACTGGTGCAAATTTTGGAGGAAGGACGCTTTTTCTGTAGTAATAATTGCTTCTCGTTGTGTATATTGCGACCGCTGGTAACTACAGGTTATATGAAATTCACAGTAACGTCTCGTATTTCAAGAAAAAGAAACTAATGAAAGTCACTCCACTCCACTAAGTACCATTATAATACTGGTTAGTTGCTACTACAACACTGTATTCTGCTATTCACTGGTATCACTAGATTATATGCGAGTACACTAGCAGGCCAGGAAGATTATTAAAAACAGCTGACCTGTGGTAAGTTTCTGGCGACTTCTGGCACCTGCCTCTATAGGCTTATCACTTCATTTACAAATTCACCTGTTTTCAAATGACACTTTAGCCTTTATCATCAATATACTAGGGAGCCACTGTAGTATACACTATACACTATGTATACTCAATGCTTTCAGGGAGACTTTCTTTCCTCTGACACAAAGTTCAAATATTATTATTTTTTTCACACGGGAAACAGGCCTATGATTCCCCTCTGGCAGTAAACTCTGCTAGGTAATGCACACTAATTCTCCTTTTTTGACTCAGTATATAATGTTTTCCGCCCAAGATTGGTTCCAGGCGCTAGAGGGATGTATCGTATAGGATTGATGACACAAATTAAAGTTCTAGCACGTAAGAGCGACCGTGAAAACACCAGAAAACCCGGAGCACAACGAGGCACGCTGACTATAAAACACAGGAAGGGTAAGAACAGGAAGAGTAAGAACAGGAAGAGTAAGAACAGGAAGAGTAAGAACAGGAAGAGTAAGAACAAGAAGAGTAAGAACAAGAATAGTAAGAACAAGAAGGATAAGAACAGGAAGAGTAAGAACAGGAAGAGTAAGAACAGGAAGAGTAAGAACAAGAAGAGTAAGAACAGGAAGAGTAAGAACAGGAAGAGTAAGAACAGAAAGAGTAAGAACAGGAAGAGTAAGAACAAGAACAGTAAGAACAAGAACAGTAAGAACAGGAAGAGTAAGAACAAGAAGAGTAAGAACAGGAAGAGTAAGAACAGGAAGAGTAAGAACAAGAAGAGTAAGAACAGGAAGAGTAAGAACAGGAAGAGTAAGAAAAAGAACAGTAAGAACAAGAAGAGTAAGAACAGGAAGAGTAAGAACAGGAAGAGTAAGAACAGGAAGAGTAAGAACAGGAAGAGTAAGAACAGGAAGAGTAAGAACAGGAAGAGTAAGAACAGGAAGAGTAAGAACAAGAACAGTAAGAACAGGAAGAGTAAGAACAGGAAGAGTAACAACAGGAAGAGTAAGAACAGGAAGAGTAAGAACAAGAAGAGTAAGAACAGGAAGAGTAAGAACAGGAAGAGTAAGAACAGGAAGAGTAAGAACAGGAAGAGTAAGAACTGGAAGAGTAAGAACAGGAAGAGTAAGAACAGGAAGAGTAAGAACAGGAAGAGTAAGAACAAGAACAGTAAGAACAAGAACAGTAAGAACAGGAAGAGTAAGAACAAGAAGAGTAAGAACAGGAAGAGTAAGAACAGGAAGAGTAAGAACAAGAAGAGAAAGAACAGGAAGAGTAAGAACAGGAAGAGTAAGAACAAGAACAGTAAGAACAAGAACAGTAAGAACAAGAACAGTAAGAACAAGAACAGTAAGAACAGGAAGAGTAAGAACAGGAAGAGTAAGAACAGGAAGAGTAAGAACAGGAAGAGTAAGAACTGGAAGAGTAAGAACAGGAAGAGTAAGAACAGGAAGAGTAAGAACAGGAAGAGTAAGAACAAGAAGAGTAAGAACAGGAAGAGTAAGAACAGGAAGAGTAACAACAGGAAGAGTAAGAACAGGAAGAGTAAGAACAAGAAGAGTAAGAACAGGAAGAGTAAGAACAGGAAGAGTAAGAACAGGAAGAGTAAGAACAGGAAGAGTAAGAACAGACCCCTGGCAGTCTTCAAGCTGGCACTGGACAAGCACCTAAAGTCAGTTCCTGATCAGCCGGGCTGTGGCTCGTACGTTGGTTTGCGTGCAGCCAGCAGCAACAGCCTGGTTGATCAGGCTCTGATCCACCAGGAGGCCTGGTCACAGACCGGGCCGCGGGGGCGTTGACCCCCGGAACTCTCTCCAGGTAAACTCCAGGTAAGAGTAAGAACAGGAAGAGTAAGAACAAGAAGAGTAAGAACAAGAAGAGTAAGAACAGGAAGAGTAAGAACAGGAAGACTAAGAACAGGAAGAGTAAGAACAGGAAGAGTAAGAACAGGAAGAGTAAGAACAGGAAGAGTAAGAACAGGAAAAGTAAGAACAGGAAGAGTAAGAACAGGAAGAGTAAGAACAGGAAGAGTAAGAACAGGAAGAGTAAGAACAGGAAGAGTAAGAACAGGAAGAATAAGAACAGGAAGAATAAGAACAGGAAGAGTAAGAACAGGAAGAGTAAGAACAGGAAGAGTAAGAACGGGAAGAGTAAGAACAGGAAGAGTAAGAACAGGAAGAGTAAGAACAGGAAGAGTAAGAACAGAAAGAGTAAGAACAAGAAGAGTAAGAACAAGAACAGTAAGAACAGGAAGAGTAAGAACAGGAAGAGTAAGAACAGGAAGAGTAAGAATAGGAAGAGTAAGAACAAGAACAGTAAGAACAGGAAGAGTAAGAACAGGAAGAGTAAGAACAAGAACAGTGAGAACAGGAAGAGTAAGAACAGGAAGAGTAAGAACAGGAAGAGTAAGAACAGGAAGAGTAAGAACAGGAAGAGTAAGAACAGGAAGAGAAAGAACAAGAAGAGTAAGAACAGGAAGAGTAAGAACAGGAAGAGTAAGAACAGGAAGAGTAAGAACAAGAACAGTAAGAACAGGAAGAGTAAGAACACGAAGAGTAAGAACACGAAGAGTAAGAACAGGAAGAGTAAGAACAAGAAGAGTAAGAACAAGAACAGTAAGAACAGGAAGAGTAAGAACAGGAAGAGTAAGAACAGGAAGAGTAAGAACAGGAAGAGTAAGAACAAGAAGAGTAAGAACAAGAACAGTAAGAACAGGAAGAGTAAGAACAGGAAGAGTAAGAACAAGAAGAGTAAGAACAAGAACAGTAAGAAGAGGAAGAGTAAGAACAGGAAGAGTAAGAACAGGAAGAGTAAGAACAGGAAGAGTAAGAACAGGAAGAGTAAGAACAAGAACAGTAAGAACAGGAAGAGTAAGAACAGGAAGAGTAAGAACAGAAAGAGTAAGAACAAGAACACTGAGAACAGGAAGAGTAAACAGGAAGAGTATGAACAGGAAGAGTAAGAACAGGAAGAGTAAGAACAGGAAGAGTAAGAACAAGAACAGAAAGAACAGGAAGAGTAAGAACAGGAAGAGTAAGAACACGAAGAGTAAGAACACGAAGAGTAAGAACAGGAAGAGTAAGAACAGGAAGAGTAAGAACAGGAAGAGTAAGAACAGAAAGAGTAAGAACAAGAACAGTGAGAACAGGAAGAGTAAGAACAGGAAGAGTATGAACAGGAAGAGTAAGAACAGGAAGAGTAAGAACAGGAAGAGTAAGAACAAGAACAGTAAGAACAGGAAGAGTAAGAACAGGAAGAGTTAGAACAGGAAGAGTAAGAACAGGAAGAGTAAGAACAAGAAGAGCAAGAACAAGAAGAGTAAGAACAGGAAGAGTAAGAACAGGAAGAGTAAGAACAAGAACAGTAAGAACAAGAAGAGTAAGAACAAGAAGAGTAAAAACAGGAAGAGTAAGAACAGGAAGAGTAAGAACAGGAAGAGTAAGAACAAAAAGAGTAAGAACAGGAAGAGTAAGAACAGGAAGAGTAAGAACAAGAAGAGCAAGAACAAGAAGAGTAAGAACAAGAACAGTAAGAACAGGAAGAGTAAGAACAGGAAGAGTTAGAACAGGAAGAGTAAGAACAAGAAGAGTAAGAACAAGAACAGTAAGAACAAGAACAGTAAGAACAAGAACAGTAAGAACAGGAAGAGTTAGAACAGGAAGAGTAAGAACAAGAAGAGTAAGAACAGGAAGAGTAAGAACAGGAAGAGTAAGAACAGGAAGAGTAAGAACAGGAAGAGTAAGAACAGGAAGAGTAAGAACAGGAAGAGTAAGAACAAGAACAGTAAGAACACGAAGAGTAAGAACAGGAAGAGTAAGAACAGGAAGAGTAAGAACAAGAAGAGTAAGAAAAAGAACAGTAAGAACAGGAAGAGTAAGAACAGGAAGAGCAAGAACAAGAAGAGTAAGAACAAGAAGAGTAATAACAGGAAGAGTAAGAACAGGAAGAGTTAGAACAGGAAGAGTAAGAACAAGAACAGTAAGAACAGGAAGAGTAAGAACAAGAACAGTTAGAACAGGAAGAGTAAGAACAAGAACAGTAAGAACAGGAAGAGTAAGAACAGGAAGAGTAAGAACAGGAAGAGTAAGAACAGGAAGAGTAAGAACAGGAAGAGTAAGAACAGGAAGAGTAAGAACAAGAAGAGTAAGAACAAGAAGAGTAAGAACAAGAAGAGTAAGAACAGGAAGAGTAAGAACAGGAAGAGTAAGAACAGGAAGAGTAAGAACAAGAAGAGTAAGAACAAGAAGAGTAAGAACAAGAAGAGTAAGAACAAGAACAGTAAGAACAGGAAGAGTAAGAACAGGAAGAGTAAGAACAAGAAGAGTAAGAACAAGAAGAGTAAGAACAAGAACAGTAAGAACAGGAAGAGTAAGAACAGGAAGAGTAAGAACAGGAAGAGTAAGAATAGGAAGAGTAAGAACAAGAACAGTAAGAACAGGAAGAGTAAGAACAGGAAGAGTAAGAACAAGAACAGTGAGAACAGGAAGAGTAAGAACAGGAAGAGTAAGAACAGGAAGAGTAAGAACAGGAAGAGTAAGAACAGGAAGAGTAAGAACAGGAAGAGAAAGAACAAGAGTAAGAACAGGAAGAGTAAGAACAGGAAGAGTAAGAACAGGAAGAGTAAGAACAAGAACAGTAAGAACAGGAAGAGTAAGAACACGAAGAGTAAGAACACGAAGAGTAAGAACAGGAAGAGTAAGAGCAAGAAGAGTAAGAACAAGAACAGTAAGAACAGGAAGAGTAAGAACAGGAAGAGTAAGAACAGGAAGAGTAAGAACAGGAAGAGTAAGAACAAGAAGAGTAAGACCAAGAACAGTAAGAACAGGAAGAGTAAGAACAGGAAGAGTAAGAACAAGAAGAGTAAGAACAAGAACAGTAAGAACAGGAAGAGTAAGAACAGGAAGAGTAAGAACAGAAAGAGTAAGAACAAGAACAGTGAGAACAGGAAGAGTAAGAACAGGAAGAGTATGAACAGGAAGAGTAAGAACAGGAAGAGTAAGAACAGGAAGAGTAAGAACAAGAACAGTAAGAACAGAAAGAGTAAGAACAGGAAGAGTAAGAACAGGAAGAGTAAGAACAGGAAGAGTAAGAACAAGAACAGTAAGAACAGGAAGAGTAAGAACAGGAAGAGTAAGAACAGAAAGAGTAAGAACAAGAACAGTGAGAACAGGAAGAGTAAGAACAGGAAGAGTATGAACAGGAAGAGTAAGAACAGGAAGAGTAAGAACAGGAAGAGTAAGAACAAGAACAGTAAGAACAGGAAGAGTAAGAACAGGAAGAGTAAGAACACGAAGAGTAAGAACACGAAGAGTAAGAACAGGAAGAGTAAGAACAGGAAGAGTAAGAACAGGAAGAGTAAGAACAGAAAGAGTAAGAACAAGAACAGTGAGAACAGGAAGAGTAAGAACAGGAAGAGTATGAACAGGAAGAGTAAGAACAGGAAGAGTAAGAACAGGAAGAGTAAGAACAAGAACAGAAAGAACAGGAAGAGTAAGAACAGGAAGAGTTAGAACAGGAAGAGTAAGAACAGGAAGAGTAAGAACAAGAAGAGCAAGAACAAGAAGAGTAAGAACAGGAAGAGTACGAACAGGAAGAGTAAGAACAGGAAGAGTAAGAACAAGAAGAGTAAGAACAGGAAGAGTAAGAACAGGAAGAGTAAGAACAGGAAGATTATGAACAGGAAGAGTATGAACAGGAAGAGTAAGAACAGGAAGAGTAAGAACAGGAAGAGTAAGAACAGGAAGAGTAAGAACAAGAAGAGTAAGAACAGGAAGAGTAAGAACAGGAAGAGTAAGAACAGGAAGAGTAATAACAGGAAGAGTAAGAACAGGAAGAGTAAGAACAGGAAGAGTAAGAACAGGAAGAGTAAGAACAGGAAGAATAAGAACAGGAAGAGTAAGAACAGGAAGAGTAAGAACAGGAAGATTAAGAACAAGAACAGTAAGAACAGGAAGAGTAAAAACAGGAAGAGTAAGAACAGGATGAGTAAGAACAAGAACAGTAAGAACAGGAAGAGTAAGAACAGGAAGAGTAAGAACAGGAAGAGTAAGAACAAGAAGAGTAAGAACAAGAAGAGTAAGAACAGGAAGAGTAAGAACAAGAAGAGTAAGAACAAGAAGAGTAAGAACAAGAAGGGTAAGAACAGGAAGAGTAAGAACAGGAAGAGTAAGAACAGGAAGAGTAAGAACAGGAAGAGTAAGAACAGGATGAGTAAGAACAAGAAGAGTAAGAACAGGAAGAGTAAGAACAGGAAGAGTAAGAACAGGAAGAGTAAGAACAGGAAGAGTAAGAACAAGAAGAGTAAGAACAAGAAGAGTAAGAACAGGAAGAGTAAGAACAAGAAGAGTAAGAACAGGAAGAGTAAGAACAGGAAGAGTAAGAACAGGAAGAGTATGAACAGGAAGAGTAAGAACAGGAAGAGTAAGAACAGGAAGAGTAAGAACAGGAAGAGTAAGAACAGGAAGAGTAAGAACAAGAAGAGTAAGAACAGGAAGAGTAAGAACAAGAAGAGTAAGAACAGGAAGAGTAATAACAGGAAGAGTAAGAACAGGAAGAGTAAGAACAGGAAGAGTAAGAACAGGAAGAGTAAGAACAGGAAGAGTAATAACAGGAAGAGTAAGAACAGGAAGAGTAAGAACAGGAAGAGTAAGAACAGGAAGAGTAAGAACAGGAAGAGTAAGAACAGGAAGAGTAAGAACAGGAAGAGTAAGAACAGGAAGAGTAAGAACAGGAAGAGTACGAACAGGAAGAGTAAGAACAGGAAGAGTAAGAACAAGAAGAGTAAGAACAGGAAGAGTAAGAACAGGAAGAGTAAGAACAGGAAGAGTAAGAACAGGAAGAGTATGAACAGGAAGAGTAAGAACAGGAAGAGTAAGAACAGGAAGAGTAAGAACAGGAAGAGTAAGAACAGGAAGAGTAAGAACAAGAAGAGTAAGAACAGGAAGAGTAAGAACAGGAAGAGTACGAACAGGAAGAGTAAGAACAAGAAGAGTAAGAACAGGAAGAGTAAGAACAGGAAGAGTAAGAACAGGAAGAGTAAGAACAGGAAGAGTAAGAACAGGAAGAGTAAGAACAGGAAGAGTAAGAACAGGAAGAGTAAGAACAGGAAGAGTAAGAACAGGAAGAGTAAGAACAGGAAGAGTAAGAACAGGAAGAGTAAGAACAGGAAGAGTAAGAACAGGAAGAGTAAGAACAGGAAGAGTAAGAACAGGAAGAGTAAGAACAGGAAGAGTAAGAACAGGAAGAGTAAGAACAGGAAGAGTAAGAACAGGAAGAGTAAGAACAGGAAGAGTAAGAACAGGAAGAGTAAGAACAGGAAGAGTAAGAACAGGAAGAGTAAGAACAGGAAGAGTAAGAACAGGAAGAGTAAGAACAGGAAGAGTAAGAACAGGAAGAGTAAGAACAGGAAGAGTAAGAACAGGAAGAGTAAGAACAGGAAGAGTAAGAGTAATAGGTGGAAATAACCTTTATCAGCTGTGGTTGGTAAAGGTCAGGAAACACAATGTTTCTGCTAGACTTCAGTCCTTGTTAACCCTTAGCAAACTGAGGTTGTAATAATAGTAATAATAATAGTAATAATAATAATAATAATAATAATAATTACTTTATAATAATTTTTATTACTTTCATAATAATAATAATAATAATGGGTTTCTGACCAGCAGCAGCAACCTGATTGATCAACCAGTTAACCATTAGCATTAGCACATAAAGTTTGAACGCTATCAGATGAGACATTATCAAGGCTCTCCTTGAAGGCCATTGTCACAGTCCATTAATAAACAATAATTTCCTTAGGATAAAATTCAGCAGCATTTAAGGTTTGAAGCCGATCTCTTGAGGTATTCTCAAGGTACATAGCGAGCAATATTCCAATATTGGTTAATAGGGAATCACACAGCCCTTTAACCTTAAAATGTCCTGTAGATAAAATATTGCAACATTAACAGTTTGAAGGCGATCTGGTGAGGCATTCTCAAGTTATCATACAAAACCGAATAAAATTCTTGGAAGGATATGCAGTCAATATCTATAAGTATTTTCTACTGTTATAATACCTATGACAGGATGGATAATGAGAACCTTCAAAACTAGGGAGGCCAAGCCCATGATGACACTCTTCAGGTCACTTGTTCTATCTAGGCTGGAATATTGCTGCACACTAACAGCACCTTTCAAGGCAGGTGAAATTGCTGACCTAGAAAATGTACAGAGAACTTTCACGGCGCGCATAACGGAGATAAAACACCTCAATTATTGGGAGCGCTTGAGGCTCCTAAACCTGTATTCCCTGGAACGCAGGAGGGAGAGATACATGATTATATACACCTGGAAAATCCTAGAGGGACTAGTACCGAACTTGCACACGAAAATCACTCACTACGAAAGCAAAAGACTTGGCAGACGATGCACCATCCCCCCAATGAAAAGCAGGGGTGTCACTAGCACGTTAAGAGACCATACAATAAGTGTCAGGGGCCCAAGACTGTTCAACAGCCTCCCAGCATACATAAGGATTACCAACAGACCCCTGGCTGTCTTCAAGAAGGCACTGTGGTTTGTACTCCGGGTTGCATGTGGCCAAGAGTAACAGCTTGGTTGATCAGGCCCTGATCCACCAGGAGGCCTGGTCACAGACCGGGCCTGGGGGCACTGACCCCCAAAACCCTCTCCAGGTATACTGCAGTTAAGTTATACATGGTAATATTCAGTTACTAAAAAAGTTTTAGTGTGTAGTAGTATGGGTGACACTAATTTTTTTTTTTTTTTGTTAAACTGGTCAATTGAACATTACTCTAACATGAAATAGTAAGAAACTGCCTTTGTTTATGTTAAGTTTGCTGGTGCTGTTAGGAAGGTTTGTTAGGTATTGAAGGGGGTACTCACCTGTCTTGCGTCCTGTGTGAGCGAAGTGCACCAGAAAGTCATCATCGTCGTCATCTTCATCAGTAGTACAGAGGTCGTCATGTTGTGCTTCACTGTCAGGTAGTTCCTCCTTCATCTTCATCACCTTCAACAGGTCCACCAAGTCACCATCACAGTCTGAAGATGGCTCACCCTGTGGTGCATCCACAGGTAATTGCTCTATCTCTGTGGTGGCACTACTGGTGGCACTGCTGGTGTTGGGGCTTGCTGTAGAGCCACTCTTGATACTGTCGCAAGTCCAGGGGGCACTGAGGACATCTATAGATACTGAAGGATGCACAGGGCACTTAACAGCCCCAATGTCATGTGAGGAATTCAGTAATGTCCCCATACTACCATCACAGTTGCTCGACAATTCACTTGGGCATTTAACCCCATTATTCTGTGAGGAATTTGACAAGGCTGCCATATTTCGTTGACAGTTGCTGGAAAATTGACTTGGGGCTTTCACCAGCCTCTCAGTTTCCATGGATGACTCCATCACTAGATGCTGATTTATCCGTCAGTTTAAATGCCACGTACCACCACCCAGATATCCGAGGCAATATAAAGTTTTCTGAATATTTTTAACCTGTGTAGGTTAATAATTCAGGACTTTCTCCAAATAATTAGCCAAAGGCAAGATAATCAAAGGTTTTTCTTGAGAGTAATCCGGGAGGGTTGATAACCCAGATAACCCAAGAAAGTCAGTGTGGATTATTTTCATTGTAGTCCTTAGGTCCTGCCAAGGATGCAACCCATAATAGTCAGCTAACATGCAGGTACATACTGCTAGCTGAAGTGACATTAGGTGAAAGGTAATTAGCACCCACGTACCTACTTACTGCTAGAACAGTAACAGCAGGTTTAAGTTGACTAACTCCCAGGTACCTACTTGCTGCAAGGTGAAAACTGGCAGCAGCTGTAACACATCTTGTCCTCACATCTCCTCTCACGCAGTGACTGACGCTCTCTACCTTCCCTGTCAGTCCCTGTCTAGCATCTGACATTTCACTCTTGCACTCATACTAAAATTTAACTCTGTGAAAAATAAAATAATTTAAAAGTAAATTAGTTACCCTCTTCACAAATATTATAACTTCACCATTTTCTGTTTCTCACATGTACCATTTTCTATGATTTCTTAAGTTCACCATTATTAATAAATATAACATTTTTTCTATATAAGTCATCGTTACACATTCAGTTATTCCATTTTCTTTGAGTACCTAATGGAAACCATTTTCTTTAGTGTAGTTATATCCCATTTTCTCAAACTTTCCCATTTTCTATTAAATTTATTTTTTTTCTGTTTTATTGTCACTTTTCTATTTTTTTTCCTCACTTTGGCACACAATCTGCAAAATAAAAATAAAAATTAGTAACACAGAACAGGAAAATAAATTAAAATAAAAAAAAATACAAAGAGAAGAAATATTAAATTTTACATCAAATCCGTAACTGTTTTATTTTCCATCAGATTTTCACTAAACTCAAATTAATTTTAAAATGAATGAAATTGTAAAAGAAAACTCAAGATATTGTAAACAGTTCCAATATTCTAAAATAAAACTCTGTATTGTTAGATCTCTATTAAGAGCTTAAGACTGTTATATAGAGCATAAGAACAATAATTAGAGAAAAAGTCCTCCATTTAGTGACAAGGCTCTATCTAGTTCTAGAGCTCCATTTAGTGGTAGAGCCCTGTTAAAGTATTAGAGTTCTTTCCAGAATAAGAGCTCTATTTACAGGCTAACAACTATTTCTGCAGCAAGAGCTCTAATTAGAAAGCTCTACATAATATATAACAATTCTACACTCTACCATATTGACAAAGAAATATGGATCCCAGGCTAACCTACTCAGATGCAAGAGTAAACAGGCAACATGGCTGGGGGTTGGCCTGTATGTTACAGTCATTTGCTCTGAACTACTAAACACCTCAAATGATGTAGTTGTTTTGGCTGCTAAGATCGTAAACCAAAACCTTGTCATTGTGGTTGTATAAAAGCCTCCGAACGCTACTTCTCAACAACTCCAGGAGCAGCTTTTCAAAATTGGCCACTGTCAGGAAAATCTCCCAATACCTGCCTGAAACATTTTGCTGCTGGGGGATTTCAACTTAAAAAGGTAATGGCTTGATAAAGCTCCTGGAGAGCGAAACGTTGCCACAATAAATGTCACATTAGTTGCACTTGTGTCCTTTTACTTTACATACAACTTAAAAACACCTAGTGGAAGAGAGTAGCAAATAATGTTTTAGCAGAGAAACCCCCAGGAGGCAGCTCAGACCAAAATTCACACACATATGAGCTATTAAATCTCGTCAACAAATTCACTTTAAACTAACAAATTATAGAGCCAACAAGATGAAAAACGCACTAGATCTCATGTACACTAATAAGAATGATCTGATACGAAATATAACAGTATCAAAGACAATACACTCAGGCCACAACATAACAGAGGTACAGACATGTATGTGCAAGGCTCCTGACCAGCATAACGTGATAAGTTATGAGAGTGTCTTCACCAAATTCAACTTCATTAACAAAAACATACAATGGGAGCAAGTTAACCATGTCCTAAATGAAACAAGCTGGGAAGACATCCTAAACAACATGGATTCAAACCTTTGCCTAGACAGAATTAACTGTGTGGCACTTGAGGTATGCTCAAGGTATATTCCCTTAAAAAAATAGGGAAGAGAAGATGTGGAAAATAAATTCCCATAATTATACTGTATAATTTTTTATAATGTAAATATACATGATTAATGCATTACTGTTGTTCTAAATTGTGATCGACACCATGCCTAACCCTTCTAGGGTAGGGTAGGTGCCTGAGCCCGAGCTTACAGCTCACAAGACTGTCATTCCCATTCGCCCCCTTGGGGTGGGGATGACAGACCAGAGAGGCCTAGCTTGTGGCTAGGCCTGGGGACAGTTGGTCCCAAAGATGAGGAGGTACTTGTGCCTCCTCCCATGGGAGACTTAGGTCTCAGACACTCCCTAAAGAGGGAGCCAAGGCCGGGCCACCACTTGGAAAAGGCCCGGGCCGGGAGAATACCGGCTAATCTTTAATAATAAATAATAATCTAAATTGTATTTTAAAGAGAACCAACAGGGAAGCTCTGCACCTTCACTGATGGGCAGGGAGAGGTCGAGATGGGGCATCAGGGAGCGGGAGTGTTTGGAATGGAGTTAAGAGGCTGGGAAAACATGGGACCAGGAAATTGGCGTTCACGGTGGCCTAAGGATTAATATAGGCCTCACTTCATAATAGGAAGTGTCGTAACTGTTCCTGGTGAAGAATGAGGGAACATGATTTATGGGACCACCATAATAAAGTGGCAAAATTAGTGAATAATGGTAGGACCGGTGGTGACTGGCGCGTCACCATGGAGTGTGTCCCGGGGAAAAATACCCGTGATTTAATCATCACTCATCGGTCTCAGATCTTAATGGAGTGGCCTCCAATGTGTATAATAATTATGAGACATTAAACCGTATGGTTGGCTAAGAAGTAATCAGTGATAATAACACCAAGTTAAGAGAATGTGTGAAGTGAAATGAGTTGCCGTTCTCAGAGTGAGCATCTGTTTACCCCGTGGTTCCTGTCCTGAGGATAGTGAAGTTTTTATGGAATCACAACTTCTAAACCGGGACAAACCAACGGATACCTCGTCCTGCTGGAATAAGAACTGTGTTGGTGTAGCAGGACATCAAAATGAGATGGTGAATGGAGGAAATAAGGAGCATCAATCACCCACAGTTAAGTAACCCTTCTAGTTATAGCAGACTGATACTGGCCAGTTAGGTATGTTGTAATTGGATAGGTTTTGAGTGATCCAGCTACATCAAGTGACCACCAGAGAATATCTGGTAAGTGGTGGGATTATATACAAGTGTTTTTCCTTGATCGATATAGCCATGTGTAACCTACCCCCCCCCCCCCTTCATTCAGTTAAACTAATATAATCTATACAGTCCACAGTTAATTAGTAGCACAGTACTTGCGGGTGCTATCCAATTTACACTGTCTCGGATAGATATGGATAAGATTATGAGGTCGAAGGGACCACCTGCAGTGACCAGGGGTGGTTAAGTTTTCTCACATGTCTACACGGGGTGACTACGGGAAACAATATGGTTGTTGTCTCCCAATGAGATTACTCGTATGCATATAATGTTGAGGTACATACAGGTAACCCCCTATAAAATTTTCCATAGAAGATGTAAACTAGAAAGAGAGACTCCCTATTCAGGTGAAGACAAAGAATCACAGAGCTGTGATGAATGGTTTGAAAAACCGACAAGTTGAAGATTAAGACACTTATGCAGCATATGGGAATCTTTATTCAGGAAACGTTTCGCCACACAGTGGCTTCATCAGTCTGATGAAGCCACTGTGTGGCGAAACGTTTCCTGAATAAAGATTCCCATATGCTGCATAAGTGTCTTAATCTTCAACTTGTCGGTTTTTCAAACCATTCATCACAACTGTCAGACACTGCAGCATCATGGGATCTTGTTACAAAGAATTCTTCACCACTTGTTCAACCTTTGGACGAAGACCTACTTCGACTAGTGGATGATACCACTATGACCCCGCCTCCATCTGCTTCACGTCACCTCACTACAGTATATAAGCCACGTCTACGGCCCTATGCTGTACATTCTACAAGATTGATGGACTGAACACATCGACTCCAGGTTGAGGGACTGATTACCTCATTCTCCTCCTCTCCTTACGCCTTCCTCTTTGTATTTGACTGATGAAGCCACTGTGTGGCGAAACGTTTCCTGAATAAAGATTCCCATATGCTGCATAAGTGTCTTAATCTTCAATCACAGAGCTGTTGAAAGGAGCCAGTATATCTGAAATATATGGAACTCCCTGTTTATTAAGAACTGCAAGAAGCCCCTTTCATGTGCCTTCAGCATTCTATATAGAGGGAGCATGGACACAGGGGTCATTCCACAATCACTAAAAACAACAGCCATAGCCCCACTCCACAAAGATGGCAGTAAAGCAGTTGCAAAGAATTACAGACCTAAAGCACTAACGTCGCATATAAAAATCTTTGAAAGGGTTCTAAGAAGCAAGATCACCACCCACCTAGATATCCATCAATTACACAACCCATTGCGACTGGGTTTAGAGCAGGTCGCTCCTGCCTGTCCCAACTACTGGACTACTATGACAAGGTCTTAGATCCACTGAAGGACAAATAAAATGCAGATGTAGTATTCACAGACTTTGTGAAAGCCTTCGACAAATGTGACCATGGTGTAATAGCACACATAATATGTGATAAATGAATAACAGGAAAAGTTGGTAGATGGATCTATAACTTCCTAACAGAACATAAAGGGAAACAGTAAACAGAGTAAAGACTGAGGCAGCCACAGTGAAAAGCTCTGTTCCACAAGACACTATTAACCCCCATCCTTTTCTTTATCCTCATATCTGACATAGAGAAGTAAGCCACAGCACCTTGTCTTCCTTTGCAGACGACACCCGAATCTGCATGATTCAATTCAATTCAAGTTTATTCTCTATAATGGTTACAATGTGGGGTTTACAGGTTTTGAGAATTGTGTGGTTTACATGTTATAAAATACTAATTACAGAGGGGGCCACTAGGACACCTAGCATGGCTAGGCATTTTGAGCAGACTTAGATTAATTCTTAACATTAAATCCTTACAGATTATGGTATTAAGATTAGTATTTCTGGGTTTATAGTCAGTGGGTGAGTGAGTGTAATTTTGAACCACCAGGTGGTTATCATGTAGTTAGTTGTCAGGGTGGATCAGGGAGATAAGATGTTTTCTAACTGTAGTTTTGAAAGTGATGAATGTGTCTGCAGTTCTAGAGTTTTCAGGTAGGGTGTTCCAGATTTTAGGTCCTTTGAAATACATTACATTTTTGTAAAGGTTTAGTCGAACACAGGGAATGTCATAGAGATGTTTGTGTCTGGTGTTATGCCTGTGGATCCTGTCACAACTATCAAGAAAGCATTTTAGGTCAAGGTTAATATTGGAATTTAAGGTCCTGTAGATATAGATTGCACAGTAGTAAGTGTGGATGTTCTGAACAGGGAGTAAGTTTAGATCTATGAAGAGTGGGGGGGGGGTGTTGCCAGGGACGGGATTAGTGATTATTCTTACTGTTGCTTTTTGTTGGGTTATTATTGGCTTTAGGTATGTTGCTGCAGTTGAACCCCAAGCACAGATAGCATAGGTGAGGTATGGATATATAAGCGAATGGTATAGTGTGAGGAGGGCAGTTTGTGGTATGTAGTATCGTATCTTGGAGAGGATCCCCACCGTTTTGGATACTTTTTTTGTTATGTGTTGGATATGGGTGCTGAAATTTAGGTTGTTGTCGAGGTATAGGCCAAGGAATTTGCCCTCATTTTGTCTAGCAATTAGAGTGTTCTCGATCTTAATGTTAAGTTGCGCAACACCTGCTCTGCTACCAAACATAATATAGTAGGTTTTGCCAGTGTTAAGTGTAAGTTTATTGGCTGCCATCCAAGTCGATATTTTAAGCAGCTCCTCGTTAACAATGGTGTTGAGGGTGGCAAGATTAGGGTGGAAGATGACATAAGTCGTGTTGTCAGCAAAGAGAATGGGTTTCAGGTGTTGGGATATGTTTGGGAGATCATTGATGTAAATGAGGAAGAGCAGGGGTCCAAGGACAATTCCCTGCGAAACTCCAGTATCAAGTGGCCGTATTGATGAGGCTGTGTCTTTATTAGAAAGGTAGGATTTAAAATATGCAAGCACATGGCCTCTTATACCATAGTGGTCATGTTTGTGGAGTAGGATGTCGTGGTCTACTGTATCATCCATCGATGACAACGAAAGACTCCAAGCGGACATCAACCAAATCTGTACATGAGCCACGGAAAATAATATGAAGTTCAATGATGAGAAATTTCAATTACTCCAATATGGAAAACTCAAGAAAAATTAAAAGTTTATTGGAGTAGAAAGCAATTTCCAATCACACAATAGAATAAAAAAAAAACTAATGTGAAGGACCTGGGAGTGATAATGTTAGAGGGACTAGTCCCAAATGTGCTCATGAGAATCACTCCTTATAAAAGCAGAAAGGAAAAGTCTCGGCAGATGCATCATCCCCCCAGTGAAAAGCAGGGGTGCCATGAGTACAAGAAGTGCCAGGGGCCCAAGACTGTTCTATTGCCTCCCAGCATACATAAGGGGGATTACCAATAGACCCCTGGCTGTCTTCAAGATCCCTGGCTGTCATCAAGACCCCTGACTGCCTTTAAGAAGGCGCTGAAGAGGCACCTAGACTCAGTACCTGACCAGCCGGGCTGTGGTTCATACGTCGGTTTACGTGCGGCCAGCAGTAACAGCCTGTTTGATCAGGCTCTGATCCACCACGAGACTTGGTCCCAGACCGAACAGCGGGTTGTTGACACCCGAAACCCTCTCCAAGTATACATATATTGGGTTTATTTAGAATAAAAACAATATTTCAGTAGAGCTCTACGTAGAGCACTAAAGCTTTAAGAAAAACACTGAAGCTCTAAGTAAAGCTCTATCTCGAATTATACCTTCCACAACATACCCAGGTTGGGTATATTCCAGTATACCCTCAACAACATACCCAGGTTGAGTACATCTTCCAGTATACCCTCCACAACATACCCAGGTTGGGTATATTCCAGTATACCCTCCACAACATACCTAGGTTGGGTATATCTTCCAGTATACCCTCCACAACATACCCAGGTTGGGTATATCTTCCAGTATACCCTCCACAACATGCCCAGGTTGGGTATATCTTCCATTATACCCTCCACAACATACCCAGGTTGGGTACATCTTCCAGTATACCCTCCACAACATACTCAGGTTGGGTATATTCCAGTATACCCTCCACAACATACCCAGGTTGGGTATATTCCAGTATACCCTCCACAACATACCCAGGTAGAGTATATTCCAGTATACCATCCACAACATACCCAGGTTGGGTATATCTTCCAGTATACCCTCCACAACATACCCAGGTTGGGTATATCTTCCAGTATACCCTCTACAACATACCCAGGTTGGATATATCTTCCAGTATACCCTCCACAACATACCCAGGTTGGGTATATCTTCCAGTATACTCTCCACAACATACCCAGGTTGGGTATATCTTCCAGTATACCCTCCACAACATACCCAGGTTGGGTATATCTTCCAGTATACCCTCCACAACATACCCAGGATGGGTATATCTTCCAGTATACCCTCCACAACCTACCCAGGTTGGGTATATCTTCCAGTATACCCTCCACAACATACCCAGGTTGGGTATATCTTCCAATATATCCTCCACAACATACCCAGGATGGGTATATCTTCCAGTATACCCTCCACAACATACCTAGGTTGGGTATATCTTCCAGTATACCCTCCACAACATACCAAGGATGGGTATATCTTCCAGTATACCCTCCACAACATACCAAGGTTGGGTATATCTTCCAGTATACCCTCCACAACATACCCAGGCTGGGTATATCTTCCAGTATACCCTCCACAACATACCCAGGTTGGGTATATCTTCCAGTATACCCTCCACAACATACCCAGGATGGGTATATCTTCCAGTATACCCTCCACAACCTACCCAGGTTGGGTATATCTTCCAGTATACCCTCCACAACATACCCAGGTTGGGTATATCTTCCAATATATCCTCCACAACATACCCAGGATGGGTATATCTTCCAGTATACCCTCCACAACATACCCAGGTTGGGTATATCTTCCAGTATACCCTCCACAACATACCAAGGATGGGTATATCTTCCAGTATACCCTCCACAACATACCAAGGTTGGGTATATCTTCCAGTATACCCTCCACAACATACCCAGGATGGGTATATCTTCCAGTATACCCTCCACAACATACCCAGGTTGGGTATATCTTCCAGTATACCCTTAACATACCCAGGTTGGGTATATCTTCCAGTATACCCTCCACAACATACCCAGGTTGGGTATATCTTCCAGTATACCCTCAATAACATACCCAGCATGGGTATGTCCTGAATCCACGAATGCCCAGTACCCTCAAGGTTCAACATTTTTCGCGGGGAATATTTTTCGCGGGAAACACTTTCGCGTAATTTTTCGCGAAAAATATATTTTTGGTAGTAAACATTTTACGCGGGTAATTCTTTTCGCGGGGGAATAATTTTCGTGGAAAACATTTTTTGGAGGAAAGAAATTAGCAGGAAATTTTTTCGAGAGAAAAGTTTTCGCGGGAAATTTTTTGCGGTAAACATTTTTCGCGGGTAATTTTTCCGCGGGGAACAATTTTCGCGAGAAACACTTTTCGCGGGGGAAGATATTAGCAGGAATAAATTTTCGTGGGAAACATTTTCCGCGAGAAAACTTTTTTTCAAGAATGAAGGTTTGAAGCCTCTCTAAAGTAACATTCCCGAGCTAATAACAGTGAAAGTTTCAAGGCGATCTGAAGGAGAATTTTCCAGGTGTTAAACTGAAACGAAAATAATTATTTGTGAACATAATGAACAGTGAACAACCTCAGCGAATAACATGTGGAGTTCCTCAAGGTAGTTTCTGGGTCCCTCATTATTCTTATGTCAGTGACATGTTAATGACATGACAGTGTTAGTGTCAGGTAATGACACATAAGATATAGCTAATGTATTAACACTGGAACTGGAGTCCTGCAGCAACAGGTTAGTAGACAACAAACTATGATAATAGTGGTAGAATTACCGATAATATGTAAACTAAAAGGACACAAGTGCAAGTAATGTGATATTTATATCCTTTTATTTATGTACGAATTAATTGGTCTACCATATTGCTACATCCATCTGCTACTACCATCCGCCGCCGCCTGCCTACCGCCACCACCACCTACCACCACCGCTGGCCGCCACCGCCGCCGCCACCACCACCACCACCACCACCGCCACCACCGGCACCACCGCCACCACCGCCACCACCGCCACCACCGCCACCACCGCCACCACCGCCACCACCGCCACCGCCACCACCGCCACCACCGCCACCACCTCCACCACCACCACCACCACCACCACCACCACCTGCTCCACCACCACCACCACCGCCACCACCGCCACCACCGCCACCACCGCCACCACAGCCACCACCACCACCACCGCCACCACCGTCACCACCGCCACCACCCCCACCGCCACCACCGCCACCACCCCCACCACCCCCACCACCCCCACCACCGCCACCGCCGCCACCGCCACCACCGCCACCACCGCCACAGCCACCACCGCCACCACCGCCACCACCGCCACCACCGCCGCCACTGCCGCCACCACCGCCACCACCGCCACCGCCGCCACCGCCACCGCCGCCACCGCCGCCACCGCTACCACCGCCG
>NC_091334.1:27589166-27631666 GCF_038502225.1 Cherax quadricarinatus | reverse complement strand
CTACCTACTGAGGCACAGTGTCTACCTACTGAGTCACAGTGTCTACCTACTGAGGCACAGTGTCTACCTACTGGGGCACAGTGTCTACCTGAGTCACAGTGTCTACCTACTGAGTCACAGTGTCTACCTACTGCGTCACAGTGTCTACCTACTGAGGCACAGTGTCTACCTAATGAGTCACAGTGTCTACCTACTGAGGCACAGTGTCTACCTACTGAGTCACAGTGTCTACCTACTGAGTCACAGTGTCTACCTACTGAGGCACAGTGTCTACCTAATGAGTCACAGTGTCTACCTACTGAGGCACAGTGTCTACCTACTGAGGCACAGTGTCTACCTAATGAGTCACAGTGTCTACCTAATGAGTCACAGTGTCTACCTACTAAGGCACAGTGTCTACCTACTGAGGCACAGTGTCTACCTAATGAGTCACAGTGTCTACCTACTGAGGCACAGTGTCTACCTACTGAGGCACAGTGTCTACCTACTGAGGCACAGTGTCTACCTACTGAGGCACAGTGTCTACCTACTGAGGTACAGTGTCTACCTACTGAGGTACAGTGTCTACCTACTGAGGCACAGTCTACCTACTGAGGCACAGTCTACCTACTGAGGTACAGTGTCTACCTACTGAGGCACAGTGTCTACCTACTGAGGCACAGTCTACCTACTGAGGCACAGTCTACCTACTGAGGTACAGTGTCTACCTACTGAGGCACAGTGTCTACCTACTGAGGCACAGTGTCTACCTACTGAGGCACAGTGTCTACCTACTGAGGCACAGTGTCTACCTACTGAGGCACAGTGTCTACCTACTGAGGCACAGTATCTACCTACTGAGGCACAGTGTCTACCTACTGAGGCACAGTGTCTACCTACTGAGTCACAGTCTACCTACTGAGGCACAGTGTCTACCTACTGAGGCACAGTATCTACCTACTGAGGCACAGTGTCTACCTACTGAGGCACAGTGTCTACCTACTGAATCACAGTCTACCTACTGAGGCACAGTGTCTACCTACTGAGGCACAGTATCTACCTACTGAGGCACAGTGTCTACCTACTGAGGCACAGTGTCTACCTACTGAGGCAGAGTGTCTACCTACTGAAGTTCCTGTATAGACAAGCACAGTGTCTACCTACTGAGGCACAGTGTCTACCTACTGAGGCAGAGTGTCTACCTACTGAGGCACAGTGTCTACCTACTGAGGTACAGTGTCTACCTACTGAGGTACAGTGTCTACCTATTGAGGCACAGTGTCTACCTACTGAGGCACAGTGTCTACCTACTGAGGCAGAGTGTCTACCTACTGAGGCACAGTGTCTACCTACTGAGGTACAGTGTCTACCTACTGAGGCACAGTCTACCTACTGAGGCACAGTGTCTACCTACTGAGGCACAGTGTCTACCTACTGAGGTACAGTGTCTACCTACTGAGGCACAGTGTCTACCTACTGAGGTACAGTGTCTACCTACTGAGGCACAGTGTCTACCTACTGAGGTACAGTGTCTACCTACTGAGGCACAGTGTCTACCTACTGAGGCACAGTGTCTACCTACTGAGGCACAGTGTCTACCTACTGAGGTACACTGTCTACCTACTGAGGCACAGTGTCTACCTACTGAGGCACAGTGTCTACCTACTGAGTCACAGTGTCTACCTACTGAGGCAGAGTGTCTACCTACTGAGGCACAGTGTCTACCTACTGAGGCACAGTGTCTACCTACTGAGGCACAGTGTCTACCTACTGAGGCACAGTGTCTACCTACTGAGTCACAGTGTCTACCTACTGAGGCACAGTGTCTACCTACTGAGGCACAGTCTACCTACTGAGGCACAGTGTCTACCTACTGAGGTACAGTGTCTACCTACTGAGGCACAGTGTCTACCTACTGAGGTACTGTGTCTACCTACTGAGGCACAGTCTACCTACTGAGGCACAGTGTCTACCTACTGAGGTACAGTGTTTACCTACTGAGGCACAGTCTACCTACTGAGGCACAGTGTCTACCTACTGAGGCACAGTCTACCTACTGAGGCACAGTGTCTACCTACTGAGGCACAGTGTCTACCTACTGAGGCACAGTGTCTACCTACTGAGGCACAGTGTCTACCTACTGAGGCACAGTGTCTACCTACTGAGGCACAGTGTCTACCTACTGAGGCACAGTGTCTACCTACTGAGGCACAGTGTCTACCTACTGAGTCACAGTGTCTACCTACTGAGGCACAGTGTCTACCTACTGAGGCACAGTCTACCTACTGAGGCACAGTGTCTACCTACTGAGGCACAGTGTCTACCTACTGAGGAACAGTGTCTACCTACTGAGTCACAGTGTCTACCTACTGAGGCACAGTGTCTACCTACTGAGGCACAGTGTCTACCTAATGAGTCACAGTGTCTACCTACTGAGGCACAGTGTCTACCTACTGAGGCACAGTGTCTACATACTGAGGCACAGTGTCTACCTACTGAGTCACAGTGTCTACCTACTGAGGCACAGTGTCTACCTACTGAGGCACAGTGTCTACCTAATGAGTCACAGTGTCTACCTACTGAGTCACAGTGTCTACCTACTGAGGCACAGTGTCTACCTACTGAGTCACAGTGTCTACCTACTGAGTCACAGAGTCTACCTACTGAGTCACAGTGTCTACCGAGTCACTGTCTACCTACTGAGTCAGTGTCTACCTACTGCGTCACAGTGTCTACCTACTGAGGCACAGTGTCTACCTACTGAGTCACAGTGTCTACCTACTGAGGCACAGTGTCTACCTACTGAGTCACAGTGTCTACCTACTGAGGCACAGTGTCTACCTACTGGGGCACAGTGTCTACCTGAGTCACAGTGTCTACCTACTGAGTCACAGTGTCTACCTACTGCGTCACAGTGTCTACCTACTGAGGCACAGTGTCTACCTAATGAGTCACAGTGTCTACCTACTGAGGCACAGTGTCTACCTACTGAGTCACAGTGTCTACCTACTGAGTCACAGTGTCTACCTACTGAGGCACAGTGTCTACCTAATGAGTCACAGTGTCTACCTACTGAGGCACAGTGTCTACCTACTGAGGCACAGTGTCTACCTAATGAGTCACAGTGTCTACCTAATGAGTCACAGTGTCTACCTACTAAGGCACAGTGTCTACCTACTGAGGCACAGTGTCTACCTAATGAGTCACAGTGTCTACCTACTGAGGCACAGTGTCTACCTACTGAGGCACAGTGTCTACCTACTGAGGCACAGTGTCTACCTACTGAGGCACAGTGTCTACCTACTGAGGCACAGTATCTACCTACTGAGGCACAGTGTCTACCTACTGAGGCACAGTGTCTACCTACTGAGTCACAGTCTACCTACTGAGGCACAGTGTCTACCTACTGAGGCACAGTATCTACCTACTGAGGCACAGTGTCTACCTACTGAGGCACAGTGTCTACCTACTGAGTCACAGTCTACCTACTGAGGCACAGTGTCTACCTACTGAGGCACAGTATCTACCTACTGAGGCACAGTGTCTACCTACTGAGGCACAGTCTACCTACTGAGGCACAGTGTCTACCTACTGAGGCACAGTGTCTACCTACTGAGGTACAGTGTCTACCTACTGAGGCACAGTGTCTACCTACTGAGGTACAGTGTCTACCTACTGAGGCACAGTGTCTACCTACTGAGGTACAGTGTCTACCTACTGAGGCACAGTGTCTACCTACTGAGGCACAGTGTCTACCTACTGAGGCACAGTGTCTATCTACTGAGGTACACTGTCTACCTACTGAGGCACAGTGTCTACCTACTGAGGCACAGTGTCTACCTACTGAGTCACAGTGTCTACCTACTGAGGCAGAGTGTCTACCTACTGAGGCACAGTGTCTACCTACTGAGGCACAGTGTCTACCTACTGAGGCACAGTGTCTACCTACTGAGGCACAGTGTCTACCTACTGAGGCACAGTGTCTACCTACTGAGGCACAGTCTACCTACTGAGGCACAGTGTCTACCTACTGAGGTACAGTGTCTACCTACTGAGGCACAGTGTCTACCTACTGAGGCACAGTGTCTACCTACTGAGGCAGAGTGTCTACCTACTGAAGTTCCTGTATAGAGAAGCACAGTGTCTACCTACTGAGGCACAGTGTCTACCTACTGAGGCAGAGTGTCTACCTACTGAGGCACAGTGTCTACCTACTGAGGTACAGTGTCTACCTACTGAGGTACAGTGTCTACCTACTGAGGCACAGTGTCTACCTACTGAGGCACAGTGTCTACCTACTGAGGCACAGTGTCTACCTACTGAATCACAGTGTCTACCTACTGAGGTACAGTGTCTACCTACTGAGGCACAGTCTACCTACTGAGGCACAGTGTCTACCTACTGAGGCACAGTGTCTACCTACTGAGGTACAGTGTCTACCTACTGAGGCACAGTGTCTACCTACTGAGGTACAGTGTCTACCTACTGAGGCACAGTGTCTACCTACTGAGGTACAGTGTCTACCTACTGAGGCACAGTGTCTACCTACTGAGGCACAGTGTCTACCTACTGAGGCACAGTGTCTACCTACTGAGGTACACTGTCAACCTACTGAGGCACAGTGTCTACCTACTGAGGCACAGTGTCTACCTACTGAGTCACAGTGTCTACCTACTGAGGCAGAGTGTCTACCTACTGAGGCACAGTGTCTACCTACTGAGGCACAGTGTCTACCTACTGAGGCACAGTGTCTACCTACTGAGGCACAGTGTCTACCTACTGAGTCACAGTGTCTACCTACTGAGGCACAGTGTCTACCTACTGAGGCACAGTCTACCTACTGAGGCACAGTGTCTACCTACAGAGGTACAGTGTCTACCTACTGAGGCACAGTGTCTACCTACTGAGGTACTGTGTCTACCTACTGAGGCACAGTCTACCTACTGAGGCACAGTGTCTACCTACTGAGGTACAGTGTCTACCTACTGAGGCACAGTCTACCTACTGAGGCACAGTGTCTACCTACTAAGGCACAGTCTACCTACTGAGGCACAGTGTCTACCTACTGAGGCACAGTGTCTACCTACTGAGGCACAGTGTCTACCTACTGAGGCACAGTGTCTACCTACTGAGTCACAGTGTCTACCTACTGAGGCACAGTGTCTACCTACTGAGGCACAGTGTCTACCTACTGAGGCACAGTCTACCTACTGAGGCACAGTGTCTACCTACTGAGGCACAGTGTCTACCTACTGAGGAACAGTGTCTACCTACTGAGTCACAGTGTCTACCTACTGAGGCACAGTGTCTACCTACTGAGGCACAGTGTCTACCTAATGAGTCACAGTGTCTACCTACTGAGGCACAGTGTCTACCTACTGAAGCACAGTGTCTACATACTGAGGCACAGTGTCTACCTACTGAGTCACAGTGTCTACCTACTGAGGCACAGTGTCTACCTACTGAGGCACAGTGTCTACCTAATGAGTCACAGTGTCTACCTACTGAGTCACAGTGTCTACCTACTGAGGCACAGTGTCTACCTACTGAGTCACAGTGTCTACCTACTGAGTCACAGTGTCTACCTACTGAGTCACAGTGTCTACCGAGTCACTGTCTACCTACTGAGTCACAGTGTCTACCTACTGCGTCACAGTGTCTACCTACTGAGGCACAGTGTCTACCTACTGAGTCACAGTGTCTACCTACTGAGGCACAGTGTCCACCTACTGAGGCACAGTGTCTACCTACTGAGTCACAGTGTCTACCTAATGAGTCACAGTGTCTACCTACTGAGTCACAGTGTCTACCTAATGAGTCACAGTGTCTACCTACTGAGTCACAGTGTCTACCTACTGCGTCACAGTGTCTACCTACTGAGGCACAGTGTCTACCTACTGAGTCACAGTGTCTACCTACTGAGGCACAGTGTCCACCTACTGAGGCACAGTGTCTACCTACTGAGTCAGTGTCTACCTAATGAGTCACAGTGTCTACCTACTGAGGCACAGTGTCTACCTACTGAGTCACAGTGTCTACCTACTGAGGCACAGTGTCTACCTACTGAGGCACAGTGTCTACCTAATGAGTCACAGTGTCTACCTACTGAGGCACAGTGTCTACCTACTGAGGCACAGTGTCTACCTAATGAGTCACAGTGTCTACCTAATGAGTCACAGTGTCTACCTACTAAGGCACAGTGTCTACCTACTGAGGCACAGTGTCTACCTAATGAGTCACAGTGTCTACCTACTGAGGCACAGTGTCTACCTACTGAGGCACAGTGTCTACCTACTGAGGCACAGTGTCTACCTACTGAGGCACAGTGTCTACCTACTGAGGCACAGTGTCTACCTACTGAGGCACAGTGTCTACCTACTGAGGCACAGTGTCTACCTACTGAGGCTCGCAGGACCCTATGTCTAGCCCTTATACAATGCCATATGGATTACGCTTGCTCTTCATGGTACTCTGCCTTGACAAAAAAACTGAAAGATAGACTGCAAATCACCCAGAACAAAATCGTAAGATTCATCCTGGGGCTGGGACCAAGAGAACATGTAGGCCAGGATGAATTACAGCAGTTGGATATGCTGAATGTTGAAGACACAGTAAAACAACTGAAGCTAAATCATGTTTATAAAATTGCTCACAAACAATGTCCAGAATATCTTGCTGTCAGTTTTGTCAAGGTTGGGAACCTAAGCAATCATAGTACTAGGGGGAGAAAGCACAACTTTGTAGTACCCACAGTCAGTGGCCAGGCTTCAAACACCTTTTATTGTACAGCAATAAAGAAATGGAACAGACTGCCTGCACATGTCAAAGCCAGTCATAGCATGAACCAGCTCAAGAAGAGTGCCAAAAGGTGTCTGATGAATGAAGCTACAGAAAGGGAGGGGAATGATTTTCTATTTTTTAGCTAACATACGTGTAAATTTGACCTTATTCCTAGTAATGACCCTCGTATTGTAGATAGTCTTAATGACCCTCGTGTAGTAGATAGTCATAATAACCCTCGTGTAGTAGATAGTCTTAATGACCATCGTGTAGTAGATAGTCTTAATAACCCTCGTGTAGTAGATAGTCATAATAACCCTCGTGTAGTAGATAGTCTTAATGACCCTCGTGTAGTAGATATAGATAGTCTTAATGACCCTCGTGTAGTAGATAGTCTTAATGACCCTCGTGTAGTAGATAGTCTTAATGACCCTCGTGTAGTAGATAGTCTTAATAACCCTCGTGTAGTAGATAGTCTTAATAACCCTCGTGTAGTAGATAGTCTTAATAACCCTCGTGTAGTAGATAGTCTTAATGACCCTCGTGTAGTAGATATAGATAGTCTTAATGACCCTCGTGTAGTAGATAGTCTTAATGACCCTCGTGTAGTAGATAGTCTTAATGACCCTCGTGTAGTAGATAGTCTTAATAACCCTCGTGTAGTAGATAGTCTTAATGACCCTCGTGTAGTAGATAGTCTTAATGACCCTCGTGTAGTAGATAGTCTTAATGACCCTCGTGTAGTAGATAGTCTTAATGACCCTCGTGTAGTAGATATAGATAGTCTTAATGACCCTCGTGTAGTAGATAGTCTTAATGACCCTCGTGTAGTAGATAGTCTTAATGACCCTCGTGTAGTAGATAGTCTTAATGACCCTCGTGTAGTAGATAGTCTTAATGACCCTCGTGTAGTAGATAGTCTTAATGACCCTCGTGTAGTAGATAGTCTTAATGACCCTCGTGTAGTAGATAGTCTTAATGACCCTCGTGTAGTAGATAGTCTTAATGACCCTCGTGTAGTAGATAGTCTTAATGACCCTCGTGTAGTAGATAGTCCTTTTAGTATGATAATAAGATGTTATCTTCATTGTAGAATAATAAGAAAATATTATAACCTTTATATTATAATAATAAGGTAAAAGGACCACAATGGAAATAAGTCACTCTGTCTGACTTTTTTGTGAACATCCACACTTAGTATTGAACAGTGAACATCACACTTAGTACTGAACAGTGAACATCACACTTAGTACTGAACAGTGAACATCACACTTAGTATTGAACAGTGAACATCACACTTAGTACTGAACAGTGAACATCACACTTAGTATTGAACAGTGAACATCACACTTAGTACTGAACAGTGAACATCCACACTTAGTATTGAACAGTGAACATCACACTTAGTACTGAACAGTGAACATCACACTTAGTATTGAACAGTGAACATCACACTTAGTACTGAACAGTGAACATCACACTTAGTACTGAACAGTGAACATCCACACTTAGTACTGAACAGTGAACATCACACTTAGTATTGAACAGTGAACATCACACTTAGTACTGAACAGTGAACATCACACTTAGTACTGAACAGTGAACATCACACTTAGTACTGAACAGTGAACATCCACACTTAGTATTGAACAGTGAACATCACACTTAGTACTGAACAGTGAACATCACACTTAGTACTGAACAGTGAACATCCACACTTAGTACTGAACAGTGAACATCACACTTAGTATTGAACAGTGAACATCACACTTAGTACTGAACAGTGAACATCACACTTAGTACTGAACAGTGAACATCACACTTAGTACTGAACAGTGAACATCCACACTTAGTATTGAACAGTGAACATCCACACTTAGTATTGAACAGTGAACATCACACTTAGTACTGAACAGTGAACATCCACACTTAGTACTGAACAGTGAACATCCACACTTAGTATTGAACAGTGAACATCACACTTAGTACTGAACAGTGAACATCCACACTTAGTACTGAACAGTGAACATCCACACTTAGTATTGAACAGTGAACATCACACTTAGTACTGAACAGTGAACATCACACTTAGTACTGAACAGTGAACATCACACTTAGTACTGAACAGTGAACATCCACACTTAGTATTGAACAGTGAACATCACACTTAGTACTGAACAGTGAACATCACACTTAGTACTGAACAGTGAACATCCACACTTAGTACTGAACAGTGAACATCACACTTAGTATTGAACAGTGAACATCACACTTAGTACTGAACAGTGAACATCACACTTAGTACTGAACAGTGAACATCACACTTAGTACTGAACAGTGAACATCCACACTTAGTATTGAACAGTGAACATCCACACTTAGTATTGAACAGTGAACATCACACTTAGTACTGAACAGTGAACATCCACACTTAGTACTGAACAGTGAACATCCACACTTAGTATTGAACAGTGAACATCACACTTAGTACTGAACAGTGAACATCCACACTTAGTACTGAACAGTGAACATCCACACTTAGTATTGAACAGTGAACATCACACTTAGTACTGAACAGTGAACATCCACACTTAGTACTGAACAGTGAACATCCACACTTAGTACTGAACAGTGAACATCACACTTAGTACTGAACAGTGAACATCACACTTAGTACTGAACAGTGAACATCACACTTAGTACTGAACAGTGAACATCACACTTAGTACTGAAGTGAACATCACACTTAGTACTGAACAGTGAACATCACACTTAGTACTGAACAGTGAACATCCACACTTAGTACTGAACAGTGAACATCACACTTAGTACTGAACAGTGAACATCACACTTAGTACTGAACAGTGAACATCACACTTAGTACTGAACAGTGAACATCCACACTTAGTACTGAACAGTGAACATCACACTTAGTACTGAACAGTGAACATCACACTTAGTACTGAACAGTGAACATCCACACTTAGTACTGAACAGTGAACATCCACACTTAGTACTGAACAGTGAACATCCACACTTAGTATTGAACAGTGAACATCACACTTAGTACTGAACAGTGAACATCACACTTAGTACTGAACAGTGAACATCACACTTAGTACTGAACAGTGAACATCACACTTAGTACTGAACAGTGAACATCCACACTTAGTACTGAACAGTGAACATCACACTTAGTACTGAACAGTGAACATCACACTTAGTACTGAACAGTGAACATCACACTTAGTACTGAACAGTGAACATCCACACTTAGTACTGAACAGTGAACATCCACACTTAGTACTGAACAGTGAACATCCACACTTAGTACTGAACAGTGAACATCACACTTAGTACTGAACAGTGAACATCACACTTAGTACTGAACAGTGAACATCCACACTTAGTACTGAACAGTGAACATCCACACTTAGTACTGAACAGTGAACATCCACACTTAGTACTGAACAGTGAACATCCACACTTAGTATTGAACAGTGAACATCCACACTTAGTACTGAACAGTGAACATCCACACTTAGTATTGAACAGTGAACATCCACACTTAGTACTGAACAGTGAACATCCACACTTAGTACTGAACAGTGAACATCACACTTAGTACTGAACAGTGAACATCACACTTAGTACTGAACAGTGAACATCCACACTTAGTACTGAACAGTGAACATCCACACTTAGTACTGAACAGTGAACATCCACACTTAGTACTGAACAGTGAACATCCACACTTAGTACTGAACAGTGAACATCCACACTTAGTATTGAACAGTGAACATCCACACTTAGTACTGAACAGTGAACATCCACACTTAGTATTGAACAGTGAACATCCACACTTAGTACTGAACAGTGAACATCCACACTTAGTACTGAACAGTGAACATCCACACTTAGTACTGAACAGTGAACATCCACACTTAGTACTGAACAGTGAACATCCACACTTAGTATTGAACAGTGAACATCCACACTTAGTATTGAACAGTGAACATCCACACTTAGTACTGAACAGTGAACATCCACACTTAGTACTGAACAGTGAACATCACACTTAGTACTGAACAGTGAACATCACACTTAGTACTGAACAGTGAACATCACACTTAGTACTGAACAGTGAACATCCACACTTAGTATTGAACAGTGAACATCCACACTTAGTACTGAATAGTGAACATCCACACTTAGTACTGAACAGTGAACATCACACTTAGTACTGAACAGTGAACATCACACTTAGTACTGAACAGTGAACATCACACTTAGTACTGAACAGTGAACATCCACACTTAGTATTGAACAGTGAACATCCACACTTAGTACTGAACAGTGAACATCCACACTTAGTACTGAACAGTGAACATCACACTTAGTACTGAACAGTGAACATCACACTTAGTACTGAACAGTGAACATCCACACTTAGTATTGAACAGTGAACATCCACACTTAGTACTGAACAGTGAACATCCACACTTAGTACTGAACAGTGAACATCACACTTAGTACTGAACAGTGAACATCACACTTAGTACTGAACAGTGAACATCCACACTTAGTATTGAACAGTGAACATCCACACTTAGTACTGAACAGTGAACATCCACACTTAGTACTGAACAGTGAACATCACACTTAGTACTGAACAGTGAACATCCACATTTAGTACTGAACAGTGAACATCCACACTTAGTACTGAACAGTGAACATCCACATTTAGTACTGAACAGTGAACATCCACACTTAGTATTGAACATTGAACATCCACACTTAGTACTGAACAGTGAACATCCACTTGGTATTGAACAGTGAACATCCACACTTGGTATTGAACATTGAACACCCAAATTTGGTATTGAACAGTGGGAATCCGTACTTGGTATTGAACTTGCCCTAGTGCCCGTGATGGCATCTCTCTCTCTCTCTCTCAAGAATGTGTGGATGTGAAGACGCATTGATAGGAGTGTGGTAAGATTTGTGTTGTTGTGTGTGTGTTGTTGTGTGTGTTGTGTTGTGTGTGTTGTGTTGTGTGTGTGTGTGTTGTGTTGTGTGTTGAGATGTGTGTGTTGTATTGTGTGTTGAGTTGTGTGTGTTGAGTTGTGTGTGTGTGTTGTGTTGTGTGTTGAGATGTGTGTGTTGTATTGTGTGTTGAGTTGTGTGTTGAGTTGTGTGTGTGTGTTGTGTTGTGTGTGTTGTGTTGTGTGTGTGTGTTGTGTGTTGAGTTGTGTGTTGTATTATGTGTTGAGTTGTGTGTGTTGTGTTGTGTGTGTGTGTGTGTGTTGTGTTGTGTGTGTTGTGTTGTGTGTGTGTTGTGTGTGTTGTGTTGTGTGTGTTGTGTTGTGTGTTGTTGTGTGTGTTGTGTTGTGTGTGTGTTGTGTTGTGTGTATGTTGTGTGTTGAGTTGTGTGTGTTGTATTGTGTGTTGTGTTGTGTGTGTGTGTTGTGTGTGTTGTGTTGTGTGTGTTGTGTTGTGTGTGTGTGTTGTGTTGTGTGTATTGTGTGTGTGTGTGTTGTGTGTTGTGTTGTGTGTTGTGTGTGTGTGTTGTGTGTGTGTGTTGTGCGTGTTGTGTGTGTGTGTTGTGTGTGTGTGTTGTGCGTGTTGTGTGTGTGTGTTGTGTGTGTGTGTTGTGCGTGTTGTGTGTGTGTGTTGTGTGTGTGTGTGTGTTGTGTGTGTGTGTGTTGTGTGTGTGTGTGTTGTGTGTGTGTTGTGTGTGTGTGTTGTGTGTGTCGAGTTGTGTTGTGTGTGTGTGTTGTGTGTGTGTTGTGTGTTGTGTTGTTTGTGTTGTGTGTGTGTTGTGTGTTGTGTTGTTTGTGTTGTGTGTTGTGTTGTGTGTTGTGTGTTGTGTTGTGGGTGTCGAGTTGTGCATGCTGCATTGTCTGTTTACTCACCCAATTATGGTTGCAAGGGTCGATTCATAGCTCCTGGTCCTGTACTCACCTAATTGTGGTTGCAGGGGTCGAGACTCAGCTCCTGGCCCCGCCTCTTCGCTGATCGCTACTAGGTCCTCTCGCTCTCTGCTTCCTGAGCTTTGTCATACCTCACTTGCTAGGCTTTTCCACTTCCTGACGACTCTGTGACTGAAGAAATACTTCCTAACATCCCTGTGACTCGTCTGAGTCTTCAGCTTCCAATTGTGACACCTGTTTCTGTGTCCCCTCTCCGGAACATTCTGTCTCTGTCCACCTTATCTATTCCACGCATTATTTTGTATGTTGTTATCATGTCTCCCCTGACCCTCCTGTCCTCCAGTGTCGTCAGTCCGAACTGGTGCTGCATACTCCAGTATGGGCCGGACGTACACAGTGTACAATGTCTTGAATGATTCCTTACTAAGGTATCGGAACGCTATTCTCAGGTTTGCCAGGCGCTCATATGCTGCAGCAGTTATCTGGCTAATGTGTGTTTCCGGAGACGTGCTCGGTGTTATGGTCACCCCAAGATCTTTCTCCTTAAGTAAGGTTTGCAGCCTTTGTCCATCTAGCCTATACTCTGTCTGCAGTCTTCTTTGCCATTCCCCAATCTTCATGACTTTGCATTTGGCAGGGTTGAATTCGAGAAGCCAGTTGCTGGACCACGTGTCCAGCCTGTCCAGGTCTCTTTGAAGTCCTGCCTGATCCTCATCCGATTTAATCCTTCTCATTAACTTCACATCATCTGCGAATAGGGACACTTCAGAGTCTATCCCTTCCACCATGTCATTCACATATATAAAAAATAGCACTGGTCCTAGGACTGACCCCTGTGGGACCCCACTCGTCACAGGCGCCCACTGTGATATCTCATCACGTACCATGATCCGTTGTTGCCTCCCTGTCAGGTATTCTCTGATCCATTGCAGTGCCCTTCCTGTTATACGTGCCCGATCCTCCAGCTTCTGCACTAACCTCCTGTGAGGATCTATGTTGAAGGCCTTCTTGCAGTCCAGGAAAATGCAATCAACCCTCCCCTCTCTCTCGTGTCTTACTTCTGTTACCTTGTCATAAACCTCCAGGTTTGTGACACAGAATTTGCCTTCCATGAATCCGTGCTGGTTGTTGTTTATAATCTTGTTTCGTTCCAGGTGCTCCACCACTCTCCTCCTGATAATCTTCTCCATGACTTTGCATACTATACACATCAGAGACACTAGTCTGTAGTTTAGTGCCTCATTTCTGTCTCCTTTCTTAAAAATGGAGACAACATATGAAGTCTTCCATACCTCAGGTAGTTGCCCAGTTTCAAGGGATGTGTTGAAGATTGTGGTTAGTGGCATGCACAGTGTCTCTGCTCCTTCTCTAAGGACCCACTGGGAGATGTCTGGACCACTCGCCTTTGAGGTATCGAGGTCACTTAGCAGCTTCTGCACCTCCTCCTCCGTTGTTTGTATGTCATCCAGCACCTGTTGGTATATTCCTTGTTGGTGTTCCCCTCTGTGCTGTCTTCTCAGAGCCATTCCTGTCTCTACTGTAAATACTTCCTTAAATCTCATGTTGAGCTCCTCGCATACCTCGTGATCGTTACTTGTGAGTTCCCCACCTTCTTTCCTCAGCCTGATCACTTGATCTTTGACTGTTGTCTTCCTCCTGATGTGGCTGTACAGCAGTTGCAGGCCAGACTTGGCTTTCGATGCTATGTCGTTTTCAAACTGTCGCTGGGCCTCCCTCCTTACCTGTGCATACTCGTTCCTGGCTCTTCGACTAATCTCCTTATTTTCCTGTGTTCTTCGCCTTCTGTACTTTTTTCATTCTTTATTGCACTTGGTTTTTGCCTCCCTACACCGTCGGGTCAACCAGGGGCTCGTTCTGGTCTTCTCATTATTTCTGTTGCCCTTGGGAACAAACCTTTCCTCTGCCTCCTCACGTATTCCATCATTTCATTTACCGACTTTCCTACCAGTTCTCTGTGCCACTGAACCTCCTGCAGGAAGTTCCTCAAACCCAAGTAGTCCCCCCGTTTATAGTCTGGCTTTTCTCGTTCGTCTCCTGTTACCCTCTCCACTTGTAGCTCTACTATATATTCACAGCACCGAACCACGTGGTCACTAGCTCCTGTGTACTCACCTATTTGTACTCACCTATTTGTGGTTGCAGGGGTCGAGTCATAGCTCCTGGCCCCGCCTCTTCGCTGATTGCTACTAGGTCCTCTCTCTCCCTGCCCCATGAGCTTTATCATACCTCGCCTTAAAACTATGTATGGTTCCCGCCTCCACTACTTCACTTTCTAGGCTATTCCACGGTCTGACTACTCTATGAGTGAAGAAATACTTCCTAACATCCCTTTGATTCATCTGAGTCTTCAACTTCCAATTGTGACCTCTTGTGTCTGTGTAACCTCTCTGGAACATCTCGTCTTTGTCCACCTTGTCTATTCCGCGCAGTATTTTATATGTCGTTATCATGTCTCCCCTGACCCTCCTGTCCTCCAGTGTCGTCAGGCCGATTTCCCTCAACCTTTCTTCGTAGGACAATCCCCGTAGCTCTGGGACTAGCCTTGTTACAAACCTTTGCACTTTCTCTAATTTCTTGACGTGCTTGACTAGGTGTGGATTCCAAACTGGTGCTGCATACTCCAGTATGGGCCTGACGTAAATGGTATACAGAGTCTTAAACGAATCCTTACTGAGGTATCGGAACGCTATCCGTAGGTTTGCCAGGCGCCCGTATGCTGCAGCAGTTATCTGATTGATGTGCGTCTCAGGAGATATGCTCGGTGTTATACTCACCCCCAGATCTTTTTCCTTGAGTGAGGTTTGCAGTCTTTGGCCATCTAAACTATATTGTGTCTGCGGTCTTCTTTGCCCTTCCCCAATCTTCATGACTTTGCATTTGGCAGGGTTAAACTCAAGGAGCCAGTTGCTGGACCAGGCTTGTAGCCTGTCCAGGTCTCTTTGTAGTCCTGCCTGATCCTCATCCGATTTGATTCTTCTCATTAACCTCACATCATCTGCAAACAAGGACACTTCTGAGTCTATCCCTTCCGTTATGTCGTTCACATATACCAAGAACAGCACAGGTCCTAGGACTGACCCCTGTGGAACCCCGCTTGTGTGTTGTGTGTTGTGTGTTGTGTGTATTGTATGTACTGTGTTGTGTCTACTCACCCAATTGTGGTTGCAGGGGTTGAGTCATAGCTCCTGGCTGTGTGTGTTGTATTGTGTGTTGCGTTTTGTGTTGTGTGTTGTGTGTATTGGTTAACTTATGCATGGTTGCAGGGGCCGAGTCGCAGCTCCTGGGCTTGCCTTGTTGAATCCCACGTTTCCTCATAACCAAAGACGTACCTACTCCTGAAAATACGTATTAGAGAATGAGATGGTGAGAGAGAGAGAGAGAGAGAGAGAGAGAGAGAGAGAACTGACCGACTTAGAGTGGAGAAATCAGTTAGGTTGGTTCTTGCCCACAGGCAAGATATAGTGGTTGGGCAAGGAGAGAGAGAGAGAGAGAGAGAGAGAGAGAGAGAGAGAGAGAGAGAGAGAGAGAGAGAGAGAGAGAGAGAGAGACAGAGAGAGAGAGACAGAGAGAGACAGAGACAGAGAGAGGGAGGGAGTGGGAAAGGGAGAGAGCAAGAGAGAGAGAGAGAGAGAGAGAGAGAGAGAGAGAGAGAGAGAGAGAGAGAGAGAGAGAGAGAGAGAGAGAGAGAGAGAGAGAGAGAGAGGTCATTATCTAGGTCAGTGACATCATTACTAAGGGCAAGGTCATGCCAGAGACCCTGGTGCCCTGTCCAGCCTCCCTGACCTACATCCTCATACCCAAGACCAGTTACTGTGAGGCAACCATGACGGAAGTGATGGTGATAGTGGTAGTGATGGTGACGGTGATGGTGGTGGTGATGGTGATGGTGGTGATGGTGGTGATGGTGATGGTGGTGATGGTGACTGTGATGTGGTGATGGTGATGGTGACGGTGATGAAGGTGATGGTGATGGTGACGGTGATGGTGACGGTGGTGACGGTGGTGATGGTGGTGGTGATGCAGGTGATGATGGTGATGGAGGCGATGATGGTGACGGTGGTAGTGATGGTGACAGTGATGATGGTGATGGTGACGGTGATGGTGGTAGTGATGGTGACAGTGTTAGTGATGGTGACGGTGGTGGTGATGGTGACGGAGGTGATGGTGGTGGAGGAGATAGTGATGGTGGAGGAGGTGGGGATGGTGACGGAGGTGATGGTGATGAAGGAGGAAGTGGTGACTGTTGTAACAGTGATGACTACACTGTTGTAACAGTGATGACTACACTGTTGTAACAGTGATGACTACACTGTTGTAACTGATGACTACACTGTTGTAACAGTGATGACTACACTGTTGTAACAGTGATGACTACACTGTTGTAACTGATGACTACACTGTTGTAACAGTGATGACTACACTGTTGTAACTGATGACTACACTGTTGTAACAGTGATGACTACACTGTTGTAACAGTGATGACTACACTGTTGTAACAGTGATGACTACACTGTTGTAACAGTGATGACTACACTGTTGTAACAGTGATGACTACACTGTTGTAACAGTGATGACTACACTGTTGTAACAGTGATGACTACACTGTTGTAACTGATGACTACACTGTTGTAACAGTGATGAATACACTGTTGTAACAGTGATGACTACACTGTTGTAACAGTGATGACTACACTGTTGTAACAGTGATGACTACACTGTTGTAACAGTGATGACTACACTGTTGTAACAGTGATGACTACACTGTTGTAACAGTGATGACTACACTGTTGTAACAGTGATGACTACACTGTTGTAACAGTGATGACTACACTGTTGTAACAGTGATGACTACACTGTTGTAACAGTGATGACTACACTGTTGTAACAGTGATGACTACACTGTTGTAACAGTGATGACTACACTGTTGTAACAGTGATGACTACACTGTTGTAACAGTGATGACTACACTGTTGTAACAGTGATGACTACACTGTTGTAACAGTAATGACTACACTGTTGTAACAGTGATGACTGCACTGCTCTAACAGTGATGACTACACTGTTGTAACAGTGATGACTACACTGTTGTAACAGTGATGACTACACTGTTGTAACAGTGATGACTACACTGTTGTAACAGTGATGACTACACTGTTGTAACAGTGATGACTACACTGTTGTAACAGTAATGACTACACTGTTGTAACAGTGATGACTGCACTGCTCTAACAGTGATGACTACACTGTTGTAACAGTGATGACTACACTGTTGTAACAGTGATGACTACACTGTCGTAACAGTGATGACTACACTGTTGTAACAGTGATGGTAGTTACTGAATGTTATGTAATGCGTGAGAGAAAGACAGCGAGACAAGGAGACAGACATACAGAGAGAGACAGAGAGACAAGGAGACAGACATACAGAGAGAGACAGAGAGACAAGGAGACAGACATACAGAGAGAGACAGACAAGGAGACAGACATACAGAGAGAGACAGAGAGACAAGGAGACAGACATACAGAGAGACAGAGAGACAAGGAGACAGACATACAGAGAGAGACAGAGAGACAAGGAGACAGACATACAGAGAGAGACAGAGAGACAAGGAGACAGACATACAGAGAGAGACAGAGAGACAAGGAGACAGACATACAGAGAGAGACAGAGAGACAAGGAGACAGACATACAGAGAGAGACAGACAAGGAGAGACAGAGAGACAAGGAGACAGACATACAGAGAGAGACAGACAAGGAGAGACAGAGAGACAAGGAGACACACCTACAGAGAGAAACAGAGAGACAAGGAGAGACAGAGACAAGGAGAGAGAGAGAGACAAGGAGGCAGACATACACAGAGACAAGGGGAGACAGAGAGACAAGGAGACAGACATACACAGAGAGACAAGGAGAGACAGAGAGACAAGGAGGCAAACATACACAGAGACAAGGAGAGACAGAGAGACAACGAGACATGCACAGAGACAGAGAGACAACGAGACAGACATGCACAGAGACAGAGAGACAAGGAGACAGAGGCATATATACAGAGAGAGAGAGAGAGAGAGAGAGAGAGAGAGAGAGAGTAGAAGCAGGTTCTCAGTGTTCACTAGGTCACCTACTGCACCTAACTCACCTCACATCACCTAAATACCCTTCTCTAACTCTGTAAATATTTACGTAAATATGTTTACAGTGATGTTCCAACTCTTGTTTACAAAGGTACAAAGGTAATGTTCCGGCTCTTGTGTTTACAATGGTGGTAACGCAGTTCCAATTCTTGTGCTTACAGTGGTACTGTTGTTCAAGCTCTCGTGTTTACAAATGTGATGTTGTTCCAGCTCTTGTATTTACAAATGCGATGTTGTTCCAGTTCTTGCGTTTACAAATGTGATGTTCCAGCTCTTGTGTCTACAATGATAATATTGTTACGGCTCTTGTCTTTACAAAGGGGATGTTCCAGCTCTTGTGTTTACAAAGGTGATGTTGTTTCACCTCTTGTGTTTACAATGATAACATTGTTCCAGCTCTTGTGTTTACAATGATAATATTGTTCCAGTTCTTGTTTACAGTGGTGATGTTCCATCTCTTGTGTTTACAATGGTAATATTGTTCCAGCTCTTGTTTACAGTGGTGATGTTCCATCTCTTGTGTTTACAATGATAATATTGTTCCAGCTCTTGTGTTTACAATGATAATATTGTTCCAGCTCTTGTTTACAATGGTGACGTTGTTCCATCTCTTGTGTTTACAATGACAATACTGTTCCAGCTCTCGTGTTTACAATGATATTGTTCCAGCTCTTGTGTTTACAATAATACTGTTCCAGCTCTTGTTTACAGTGGTGATGTTCCATCTCTTGTGTTTACAATGGTAATATTGTTCCAGCTCTTGTTTACAGTGGTGATGTTCCATCTCTTGTGTTTACAATGATAATATTGTTCCAGCTCTTGTTTACAGTGGTGACGTTGTTCCATCTCTTGTGTTTACAATGGTAATATTGTTCCAGCTCTTGTTTACAGTGGTGATGTTCCATCTCTTGTGTTTACAATGATAATATTGTTCCAGCTCTTGTTTACAGTGGTGATGTTCCATCTCTTGTGTTTACAATGATAATATTGTTCCAGCTCTTGTGTTTACAATGGTAATATTGTTCCAGCTCTTGTTTACAGTGGTGATGTTCCATCTCTTGTGTTTACAATGATAATATTGTTCCACCTCTTGTGTTTACAATGATAATATTGTTCCAGCTCTTGTGTTTACAATGATAATATTGTTCCAACTCTTGTGTTTACAATGGTAATATTGTTCCAACTCTTGTGTTTACAATGGTAATATTGTTCCAACTCTTGTGTTTACAATGGTAATATTGTTCCAACTCTTGTGTTTACAATGATAATATTGTTCCAACTCTTGTGTTTACAATGGTAATATTGTTCCAACTCTTGTGTTTACAATGGTAATATTGTTCCAACTCTTGTGTTTACAATGATAATATTGTTCCAACTCTTGTGTTTACAATGGTAATATTGTTCCAGTTCTTGTTTACAGTGGTAATGTTCCAGCTCTTGTGTTTACAATGGTAATATTGTTCCAGCTCTTGTGTTTACAATGGTAATATTGTTCCAGTTCTTGTTTACAGTGGTGATGTTATTCCAGTAACATCATACTCAGGAAGACAATATAGATACTATTATAGATACTATTATAGATACCACTGAAGATAATAATCATGTGGTGCTGACTAGGCAAAACTTGCGATTTTGGCTTAAATATCAACGCTCTTCTTGCCGAATAAGACAAGTGAAAATTTGTGTATGCAATAATTTCGCAAAAATCATTCTGAACCTAACGAAAACAAAAAATATTTCATTGTGTTTGTTTATTATTAAATTATTGTAAACTTGTGCAATTGGATTAGGCTAAATTAAATTGCGCTTGTTATAATAATGTCAGGTAAGTTTTCTAAGGTTCTTTTGGTACAAAATTATTAATTATTACATTAACATAAATGAAAAAAAAATATCTTTAAACGTATAAGAGAAAATTTTAGGACGACTTAATTTTAAACGAGTTCTTGCTAATTAACCAGTCTTACCTATTCGGCACGACATTATATATATATATATATATATATATATATATATATATATATATATATATATATATATATATATATATATATATATATACCTACCATTTTGCAGTCAGTCGGTCCATAAGCTTGAAACATTATCTAAAAGTATCTTTTAAGATACCAATGGCACTTAAAAATTTGTTTACAGAGGGGAAAAGTGCGAAAGATTATCTTCAAAACTATCTTCTTATGGGTAACAATAAAGGTCGAAATCACACTTTAAAAATATCTTTTCATGGAACAAAGGTCGAAAATGCACTTAAAGGTATCTTTCTATGAGAAAATTAGTCTACACAGCTCTTAGAAAGTATCTTTTCAGATGATAAAGATCAAAACGGCACTTAGAAAGTATCTTTTCTGAAGATAGATCAAAACGGCACTTAGAAAGTATCTTTTCTGAAGATAGATCAAAACGGCACTTAGAAAGTATCTTTTCTGAAGATAGATCAAAACGGCACTTAGAAAGTATCTTTTCTGTAGATCAAAACTGCACTTAGAAAGTATCTTTTCTGAAGATAGATCAAAACGGCACTTAGAAAGTATCTTTTCTGTAGATCAAAACTGCACTTTGAAAGTATCTTTTCTGAAGATAGATCAAAACGGCACTTAGAAAGTATCTTTTCCGAAGATAAAGATCAAAACGGCACTTAGAAAGTATCTTTTCCGAAGATAAAGATCAAAACGGCACTTAGAAAGTATCTTTTCCGAAGATAAAGATCAAAACGGCACTTAGAAAGTATCTTTTCGGCAGAAAAGTTAGGTTAAACTTTGCTTAGAGAAATTTTTTCACAGATCACAATCACTTGAGGCATTATAATAGTATCTTTTTCAAAGCACTTAATAATATATAAGTATCTTTTCAAAGGGGAAAATGTTAACACTAAAGGAGTATCTTTTCTAAATCAGAAAGTACTTAAAAAGTATCTTTTCCAGGAACAAATTCTCTCGAGCTCAAAAAAAAGTATCTTTTTAAAAGATAACTGAAATTAATCACGTCTAAAATAGCTTTTTCAAGGCTGAAAACTTTCTTAGCTTCTGTGTTCAATGTCAAAATTATCAAAACTATCAAAATTAACTTAGAAATTGATTTAGAATCATTAAGAGGTTAAATTATTGATAAAAAAATTATTTCTTTGATTTTGAAGATTTTTTACTTAATTTAAAGGAGACAGAGCGCCATCACAACGATAAATAGCGCCAATAGAGCCCAAAACAGCACTAAATAGCGTCAATAGTGGCCAGAACAGCATTAAATAGCGCCAATAGTGGCCAGAACAGCACTAAATAGCGCCAATAGTGGCCAGAACAGCACTAAACAGCTCCAATAGTGGCCAGAACAGCACTAAACAGCGCCAATAGTGGCCAGAACAGCACTAAACAGCTCCAATAGTGACCAGAACAGCACTAAACAGCTCCAATAGTGACCAGAACAGCACTAAACAGCTCCAATAGTGACCAGAACAGCACTAAACAGCGCCAATAGTGACCAGAACAGCACTAAACAGCTCCAATAGTGGCCAGAACAGCACTAAACAGCGCCAATAGTGGCCAGAACAGCACTAAACAGCGCCAATAGTGGCCAGAACAGCACTAAACAGCTCCAATAGTGACCAGAACAGCACTAAACAGCGCCAATAGTGACCAGAACAGCACTAAACAGCTCCAATAGTGGCCAGAACAGCACTAAACAGCGCCAATAGTGACCAGAACAGCACTAAACAGCTCCAATAGTGGCCAGAACAGCACTAAACAGCTCCAATAGTGGCTAGAACAGCACTAAAAAGCTCCAATAGTGGCCAGAACAGCACTAAACAGCTCCAACAGTGGCCAGAACAGCACTAAACAGCGCCAATAGTGGCCAGAACAGATGCCACAACAGCATTAAGAACGTTTTTCCTCTATTTTAATCTTGTTTTACAACGTTACTGAGGCTCGCACAACCTTGCTCTTCACCTATAATCAAGGTAGATCTATAATCTACTTATAACACTCGCGGAAACAAAGAAATACAGCGTATAATAACAAGGAGAGGTCCTGTTACGACCTCCACGGTGGTTTGTTTGTGTCTGTCAGCTGATTCCGTTTCCAGGACGACCCGGCCATGTGCTTTCTCTCCGCTCCAACACCTCTCTTATTTATTCCTTTTTCCGACATTAACATCTCATTTCCGACATTTTCTTTTAAGTTGAATCCCTTTATAAAACACTGATAAGCTTTAAACTTTACAAAAAATATAAAAATAGCTATTACTTTTTGTAAAAAAATAATTTTTTTGCCAATTATTTTTTTCAAATTTTTGAATATAAAGATTATGTGACGTCAAAAAACATTAAATCAGATTCTATATATAATCCTCTTTCCGCTATTACTGTCTTAATTCCGACAATTTTGTTTTGGCTAAGTTTAATAAGTAATACGTTCTAAAACGAAAAATAAACAGTATTTTATAGATTACTTGAAATGTTTTGTATATTTTTTTATAAATAAGCCAAATTTTCGCCAAGACTTTTACAATAATATCATCCTTAGAGGATGTCAGCAGCAGCATTAAATGTGTTCATATTTATCTCTCTTTCCGACAATAATCCTTTAATTCCGACAAATTATTTTTAAAGCATTTCCTTTACAAGTTTCTTGTACATAAAGCGATGTATAAAAATATGTAAAATAATGATAAATTTTAGAGATAATTTTATATATCTATGTTATTTTTTTCGCACATTTTTCCATTTGATAATTCGTTGGTACTTATGAATTATGAATATCTTCAAAATTATTAATATACAATGTATAATATCTGATAATTATGATGTATATTATACAAACTAAACAAAATGTTTATAATAGTCTACATTAAAAAGAAATACTACTATTATTTGCTGTAGTAAATGCATGGAAGCCACGGTAGGCATATTGACCTACATGGAAGCCACTGTAGGCCTATATGACCTACATGGAATCCACTGTAGGCCTATATGACCTACATGGAAGCCGCTGTAGGCCTATATGACCTACATGGAAGCCGCTGTAGGCCTATATGACCTACATGGAATCCACTGTAGGCCTATATGACCTACATGGAATCCACTGTAGGCCTATATGACCTACATGGAAGCCGCTGTAGGCCTATATGACCTACATGGAAGCCACTGTAGGCCTATATGACCTACATGGAAGCCACTGTAGGCCTATATGACCTACATGGAAGCTACGGTAGGCCTATATGATCTACATGGAAGCCGCTGTAGGCCTATATGACCTACATGGAAGCCACGGTGTGAGACCTCTACCCACTCTACCTGAGGTATCCCAGCGAGTGAGCACGTCTCCTGTATATCCCAGTGCTTAACAAAATAGGGAATAGCATATGAAGGTACAAATAAAAATGGGAACTATGGCTATAGTTTACTTAATAACATAAAAGGGCTAGAATACAACATATCCTGATGGAAATTTACACAATATAACAATTGACCTATGAGACTTATTACCAGGGGGAAGGGTAGATGTTATCAGTAACACGGACTAGTACTCACTCTTAATTCACCGACCAGCTGACCCGAGATTCCCAAATGCGTGATCCACTATACACGCGGCTGTCCAGAGCTCTCGCTCGACGGACCTGTCAATTCAAATTCAAATTCAAATTCAAATTCAAAGTTTATTCTCTATAAGGATTACAATGCTGAGTTTACAGAAATTTGGTTATTGTGTGGTTTACATGTAGTAAAATTGTGATTACAGAGTGTACCACTAGAACGCTTAGCATGGCTAGGCATTTCGGCATACTTAGTTTTATTCTTAATTGTAAAATATTACAAATTATGAGGTAAGTTGGTATTATGGCTAAGTGACTAAATACTAGTTTGTGAGTTTAGCAATGTGAATGCTTTTGTTTTGGCATAGTATATAGTTTCAGTATTGGAGTATCACAGGATTCATTATTTTAAGACTGAGATTAATATTTCTGTTTGTGGTCAAATGAGTGAGTGTAAGTGTGAACCACCAGGTGGTATTCGTGTAGTTAGTTGACGGGGTGTATCAGGGAGATAAGATGTTTTCTAATGGTAGTTTTGAAGGTGATGAATGTGTCTGCAGTTCTAGAGTTCTCAGGTAGGGTATTCCAGAATTTAGGGCCTTTGACATACATTGAATTTTTGTAAAGGTTTAGTCGGACACGGGGAATGTCGTAGAGATGTTTGTTTCTGGTGTTATGCCTGTGGGTTCTGTCACAACTATCAAGAAAGCGTTTTAGGTCAAGGTTGATATTAGAGTTTAAGGCCCTGTAGATGTAGATTGCACAGTAGTAAGTGTGGATGTACTGAACTGGGAGTAAGTTCAGATCTATGAAGAGTGGGGGGGGGTGTTGCCAGGGATGGGATTTAGTGATTATTCTTACTGCAGCTTTTTGTTGGGTTATTATTGGCTTTAGGTGTGTTGCTGCAGTTGATCCCCAAGCACAAATAGCATAGGTGAGGTATGGATAAATAAGTGAGTGGTATAGTGTGAGAAGGGCATTTTGCGGCACGTAGTATCGTATCTTGGAGAGGATCCCAACCGTTTTGGATACTTTTTTGGCTATATGCTGGATATGGGTGCTGAAATTCAGGTTGTTGTCAAGGTATAAGCCTAGGAATTTTCCCCCATTATTTCTGGTAATTAGAGTGTTGTCAATCTTAATGTTAATTTGTGCATCTCCTGCTCTGCTACCAAACATAATATAGTAGGTTTTGTCAGTGTTAAGCGTAAGTTTATTGGCTGTCATCCAAGTCGATATTTTAATCAGCTCCTCATTCACAATGGTGTTGAGGGTGGCAAGATTAGGGTGAGAGATGACATAAGTCGTGTCATCAGCAAAGGGAATGGGTTTCAGGTGTTGGGATACGTTTGGAAGGTCATTGATGTATATGAGGAAGAGCAGGGGACCAAGGACACTTCCCTGCGGAACTCCAGTATCAAGTGGCTGTGTTGCTGATGCTGTGTCTTTAATGGAGACGTACTGATACCTATTAGTAATGTAAGATTTGAAATAAGCAAGCGCATGGCCTCTTATACCGTAATGATCAAGTTTGTGGAGTAAGATGTCGTGGTCTACTGTGTCAAAAGCTTTTCTTAGGTCAATAAAAATTCCTAGTGGATATTCCTTATTTTCCAATGCTGTGTAAAGCAGATCTAGCATTTTTATGATTGCATCATTAGTGCTTTTATTTTTCCTGAATCCAAACTGGCAGGGGTTGAGTATGTTTTGAGCCGTTATAAATGAATACAGTCTCCTGTGCACGAGTTTCTCAAAGATTTTGGATAGCAATGGTAAGTTAGATATTGGCCTATAGTTGTTTAAGTCTGTAGGGTCACCACCTTTATGTATTGGTGTAACCCTTGCCATCTTGAGTAGTTTCGGGAAGGTGCTAGTCTCTAGTGACTTGTTAAAAAGTAATGAAATAGCATGCGAAAGGACATGGGCCGCTCGCTTGTACAGTAATGGTGGGACATGAGACAGATTCCCCGAGTTATTTTTAAGTGACTTTATGATCTCAATGACTTCCGTGGGCTCAGTTGGTGCAAGATAGAAGGAATTAGGGAAATTTCCATCTAGGTAGTCCCCGGCATGGGCATTGGTATGTGGGATTTTACTGGCGAGATCAGATCCTATGTTTGAGAAGAAGTTGTTTATCTTGTTAGCTGTGTCAGTGGGATGTAGTGGTGTTTCATTAGGTTTAGTTAGGACAATATTCTTGGTTTTTCTCAGTTTGTGGGTCCCTAGAATCTGAGAGAGTGTTTTCCAGGTCTTTTTTATATCTCCTCTAGTGTCTGTGAATCTACTGGAATAGTATAGTTGTTTGCCTTTTTTTATCACTTTGGTGAGAGCTGATGAATAGTGTTTAAGAGTATCTTTGTGTATTAAGCCCTGTCTATATTGCTTTTCATATTGGTGTTTCTTGTCAATGGATTTCAGAATGGTGCTGGTTAGCCCCGCTGTTCCCTGGGCTTATATCGTAGTCAAAGTACCCCCTCCCCAATGGTGTATGTACCACGTGTTACAACCTGACGCCGAGGTCTGACGCTGTTAAGAACAAAAGACCTCAGACGTGGGCGTGACTACCCGACATTTGCTAAGGCAGGTGTGACCATATAATTAGGTCTCCCTAGAGACCTCACAAGCCCAATTGAACTGCATCACAACAGTAGGCCTATATGACTTACATGGAAGCCACTGTAGGCCTATATGACCTACATGGAAGCCACAGTAGGCCTATATGACCTACATGGAAGCCACGGTAGGCCTATATGGCATACATGGAAGCCACTGTAGGCCTATATGACCTACATGGAAGCCACTGTAGGCCTATATGACCTACACGGAATCCACTGTAGGCCTATATGACCTACATGGAAGCCACTGTAGGCCTATATGACCTACATGGAAGCCACGGTAAGCCTATATGACCTACATGGAAGTCAATGTAGGCCTATATGATCTACAAGGAAGCCATTGTTGGCCTATATGATCTACATGCAAATCAGTGTAGGCCTATATGACCTACATGGAAGTCAGTGTAGGCCTACATGACCTACATGGAAGTCAGTGTAGGCCTATATGACCTACATGGAAGCCACTTTAGGCCTATATGACCTACATGGAAGTCATTGTAGGCCTATATGACCTACATGGAAGTCAGTGTAGTCCTATACGACCTACATAGAAGCAACTGTAGGCCTATATGACCTACATGGAAGCCACTGTAGGCCTATATGACCTACATGGAAGCCACTGTAGGCCTATATGACCTACATGGAAGTCAGTGTAGGCCTATATGATCTACATGGAAGTCAGTGTAGGCCTATATGATCTACATGGAAGCCAGTGTAAGCCTATATGATCTACATGGAAGTCAGTGTAGATCTATATGATCTACATGGAAGCCACTGTAGGCCTGTATCACCTACATGGAAGTCAGTGTAGGCCAATATGACCTACATAGAAGCCACTGTAGGCCTATGTGAAATACATGGAAGCCACTTTAGGCCTATATGATCTACATGGAAGCCAGTGTAGGCCTATATGATCTACATGGAAGTCAGTGTAGGCCTATATGACCTACATGGAAGTCAGTGTAGGCCTATACGATCTACATGGAAGCCACTGTAGGCCTATATGACCTACATGGAAGCCAATTTAGGCCTATACGACCTACATGGAAGTCAGTGTAGGCCTATATGACCTACATGGAAGTCAGTGTAAGCCTATATGATCTACATGGAAGTCAGTGTAGACCTATATGATCTACATGGAAGTCAGTGTAGGTCTATATGATCTACATGGAAGCCACTGTAGGCCTATATGATCTACATGGAAGTCAGTGTAGGCCTATATGATCTACATGGAAGTCAGTGTAGGCCTATATGATCTACATGGAAGCCACTGTAGGCCTATATTATCTGCATGGAAATCAATGTAGGCCTATGTGATCTACATGGAAGCCAGTGTAGGCCTATATGATCTACATGGAAGTCAGTGTAGGCCTATATGATCTACATGGAAGTCAGTGTAGGCCTATGTGATCTACATGGAAGCCACTGTAGGGCTATATGACCTACATGAAAGTTAGTGTAGGCCTATATGACCTATATGGAATCAGTGTAGGCCTATATGATCTACATGGAAGTCAGTATAGGCCTATATGACCTACATGGAAGTCAGTGTAGGCCTATATGATCTACATGGAAGTCAGTGTGGGCCTATATGACCTACATGGCAGCCTCTCTAGGCCTATGACCTACATGAAAGCCTCTGTTGGCCTATTATATTAAGACAGAAGCCTCTGTAAGACTAGCAGACCTACGTGAAAGCCTCTGCAGGCCTGGTAGACAGAAGCCCCGTGATCTGGTGGTAAAAACTCTCGCTTCCCACGGTGAGGCTCCGGGTTCGATTCCCGGCGAATGGTGGAAACATTGGAAGTGTTTCTTTACACCGGTTGTCTATGTTCAGTCATCATTAAAATGTGTTAGTGGGGTGGTGTGGGTGGCATCCTGGGTGTTAGTGGACTGGTGTGGGTCACATCCTGGGTGTTAGTGGACTGGTGTGGGTGGCATCCTGGGTGTTAGTGGACTGGTGTGGGTCACATCCTGGGTGTTAGTGGACTGGTGTGGGTGGCATCCTGGGTGTTAGTGGACTGGTGTGGGTCACATCCTGGGTGTTAGTGGACTGGTGTGGGTCACATCCTGGGTGTTAGTGGACTGGTGTGGGTCACATCCTGGGTGTTAGTGGACTGGTGTGGGTGGCATCCTGGGTGTTAGTGGACTGGTGTGGGTCACATCCTGGGTGTTAGTGGACTGGTGTGGGTGGCATCCTGGGTGTTAGTGGACTGGTGTGGGTGGCATCCTGGGTGTTAGTGGACTGGTGTGGGTCACATCCTGGGTGTTAGTGGACTGGTGTGGGTGGCATCCTGGGTGTTAGTGGACTGGTGTGGGTCACATCCTGGGTGTTAGTGGACTGGTGTGGGTCACATCCTGGGTGTTAGTGGACTGGTGTGGGTGGCATCCTGGGTGTTAGTGGACTGGTGTGGGTCACATCCTGGGTGTTAGTGGACTGGTGTGGGTGGCATCCTGGGTGTTAGTGGACTGGTGTGGGTGGCATCCTGGGTGTTAGTGGACTGGTGTGGGTCATATCCTGGGTGTTAGTGGACTGGTGTGGGTGGCATCCTGGGTGTTAGTGGACTGGTGTGGGTCACATCCTGGGTGTTAGTGGACTGGTGTGGGTCACATCCTGGGTGTTAGTGGACTGGTGTGGGTGGCATCCTGGGTGTTAGTGGACTGGTGTGGGTCACATCCTGGGTGTTAGTGGACTGGTGTGGGTCACATCCTGGGTGTTAGTGGACTGGTGTGGGTCACATCCTGGGTGTTAGTGGACTGGTGTGGGTCACATCCTGGGTGTTAGTGGACTGGTGTGGGTGGCATCCTGGGTGTTAGTGGACTGGTGTGGGTCACATCCTGGGTGTTAGTGGACTGGTGTAGGTGGCATCCTGGGTGATAGTTGACTGGTGTGGGTCACATCCTGGGTGTTAGTGGACTGGTGTGGGTGGCATCCTGGGTGTTAGTGGACTGGTGTGGGTCACATCCTGGGTGTTAGTGGACTGGTGTGGGTCACATCCTGGGTGTTAGTGGACTGGTGTGGGTCACATCCTGGGTGTTAGTGGACTGGTGTGGGTCACATCCTGGGTGTTAGTGGACTGGTGTGGGTGGCATCCTGGGTGTTAGTGGACTGGTGTGGGTCACATCCTGGGTGTTAGTGGACTGGTGTGGGTGGCATCCTGGGTGTTAGTGGACTGGTGTGGGTGGCATCCTGGGTGTTAGTGGACTGGTGTGGGTCACATCCTGGGTGTTAGTGGACTGGTGTGGGTGGCATCCTGGGTGTTAGTGGACTGGTGTGGGTCACATCCTGGGTGTTAGTGGACTGGTGTGGGTCACATCCTGGGTGTTAGTGGACTGGTGTGGGTCACATCCTGGGTGTTAGTGGACTGGTGTGGATGGCATCCTGGGTGTTAGTGGACTGGTGTGGGTCACATCCTGGGTGTTAGTGGACTGGTGTGGGTCACATCCTGGGTGTTAGTGGACTGGTGTGGGTCACATCCTGGGTGTTAGTGGACTGGTGTGGGTGGCATCCTGGGTGTTAGTGGACTGGTGTGGGTCACATCCTGGGTGTTAGTGGACTGGTGTGGGTCACATCCTGGGGGTTAGTGGACTGGTGTGGGTCACATCCTGGGTGTTAGTCGACTGGTGTGGGTCACATTCTGGGTGTTAGTGGACTGGTGTGGGTCACATCCTGGGTGTTAGTGGACTGGTGTGGGTCACATCTTGGGTGTTAGTGGACTGGTGTGGGTCACATCCTGGGTGTTAGTGGACTGGTGTGGGTCACATCCTGGGTGTTAGTGGACTGGTGTGGATCACATCCTGGGCGTTAGTGGTCTGGTGTGGGTCACATCCTGGGTGTTAGTGGACTGGTGTGGGTCACATCCTGGGTGTTAGTGGACTGGTGTGGGTGGCATCCTGGGTGTTAGTGGACTGGTGTGGGTCACATCCTGGGTGTTAGTGGACTGGTGTGGGTGGCATCCTGGGTGTTAGTGGACTGGTGTGGGTCACATCCTGGGTGTTAGTGGACTGGTGTGGGTGGCATCCTGGGTGTTAGTGGACTGGTGTGGGTCACATCCTGGGTGTTAGTGGACTGGTGTGGGTCACATCCTGGGTGTTAGTGGACTGGTGTGGATCACATCCTGGGTGTTAGTGGACTGGTGTGGATCACATCCTGGGTGTTAGTGGACTGGTGTGGGTCACATCCTGGGTGTTAGTGGACTGGTGTGGGTCATATCCTTGGTGTTAGTGGACTGGTGTGGGTCACATCCTGGGTGTTAGTGGACTGGTGTGGGTCACATCCTGGGTGTTAGTGGACTGGTGTGGGTAATATCCTGGGCGTTAGTGGACTGGTGTGGGTCACATCCTGGGTGTTAGTAGACTGGTGTGGGTCACATCCTTGGCGTAAGTGGACTGGTGTGGGTCACATCCTGGGTGTTAGTGGACTGGTGTGGGTCACATCCTGGGTGTTAGTGGACTGGTGTGGGTCACATCCTGGGCGTTAGTGGACTGGTGTGGGTCACATCCTGGGTGTTAGTGGACTGGTGTGGGTCACATCCTGGGTGTTAGTGGACTGGTGTGGGTCACATCCTGGGTGTTAGTGGACTGGTGTGGGTCACATCCTGGGTGTTAGTGGACTGGTGTGGGTCACATCCTGGGCGTTAGTGGACTTGCGTGGGTCACATCCTGGGTGTTAGTAGACTGGTGTGGGTCACATCCTGGGCGTTAGTGGACTGGAGTGGGTCACATCCTGGGTGTTAGTGGACTGGTGTGGGTCACATCCTGGGTGTTAGTGGACTGGTGTGGGTCACATCCTGGGCGTTAGTGGACTGGTGTGGGTCACATCCTGGGTGTTAGTAGACTGGTGTGGGTCACATCCTGGGCGTTAGTGGACTGGTGTGGGTCACATCCTGGGTGTTAGTAGACTGGTGTGGGTCACATCCTGGGTGCTAGTGGACTGGTGTGGGTCACATCCTGGGTGTTAGTGGACTGGTGTGGGTCACATCCTGGGTGTTAGTGGACTGGTGTGGGTCACATCCTGGGTGTTAGTGGACTGGTGTGGGTCACATCCTGGGTGTTAGTGGACTGGTGTGGGTCACATCCTGGGTGTTAGTAGACTGGTGTGGGTCACATCCTGGGTGTTAGTAGACTGGTGTGGGTCACATCCTGGTCGTTAGTGGACTGGTGTGGGTCACATCCGGGGTGTTAGTGGACTGGTGTGGGTGGCATCCTGGGTGTTAGTGGACTGGTGTGGGTCACATCCTGGGCGTTAGTGGACTGGTGTGGGTGGCATCCTGGGTATTAGTGGACTGGTGTGGGTGGCATCCTGGGTGTTAGTGGACTGGTGTGGGTGGCATCCTGGGTGTTAGTGGACTGGTGTGGGTCACATCCTGGGTGTTAGTGGACTGGTGTGGGTCACATCCTGGGTGTTAGTGGACTGGTGTGGGTGGCGTCCTGGGTGTTAGTGGACTGGTGTGGGTGGCATCCTGGGTGTTAGTGGACTGGTGTGGGTCACATCCTGGGTGTTAGTGGACTGTTGTGGGTGGCATCCTGGGTGTTAGTGGACTGGTGTGGGTCACATCCTGGGTGTTAGTGGACTGGTGTGGGTCACATCCTGGGTGTTAGTGGACTGGTGTGGGTCACATCCTGGGTGTTAGTGGACTGGTGTGGGTGGCATCCTGGGTGTTAGTGGACTGGTGTGGGTCACATCCTGGGTGTTAGTGGACTGGTGTGGGTGGCATCCTGGGTGTTAGTGGACTGGTGTGGGTCACATCCTGTGTGTTAGCAGACTGGTGTGGGTCACATCCTGGGTGTTAGTGGACTGGTGTGGGTCACATCCTGGGTGTTAGTGGACTGGTGTGGGTCACATCCTGGGTGTTAGTGGACTGGTGTGGGTCACATCCTGGGCGTTAGTGGACTGGTGTGGGTCACATCCTGGATGTTAGTGGACTGGTGTGGGTGGCATCCTGGGTGCTAGTGGACTGGTGTGGGTCACATCCTGGGTGTTAGTGGACTGGTGTGGGTGGCATCCTGGGTGCTAGTGGACTGGTGTGGGTCACGTCCTGGGTGTTAGTGGGCTGGTGTGGGTGGCATCCTGGGTGTTAGTGGACTGGTGTGAGTCACATCCTGGGTGTTAGTGGACTGGTGTGGGTCACATCCTGGGTGTTAGTGGACTGGTGTGGGTCACATCCTGGGCGTTAGTGGACTGGTGTGGGTCACATCCTGGGTGTTAGTGGACTGGTGTAGGTCACATCCTGGGTGTTAGTGGACTGGTGTGGGTCACATCCTGGGTGTTAGTGGACTGGTGTGGGTCACATTCTGGGCGTTAGTGGACTGGTGTGTGTCACATCCTGGGTGTTAGTGGACTGGTGTGGGTCACATACTGGGTGTTAGTGGACTGGTGTGGGTCACATCCTGGGCGTTAGTGGACTGGTGTGGGTCACATCCTGGGTGTTAGTGGACTGGTGTGGGTAACATCCTGGGTGTTAGTGGACTGGTGTGGGTCACATCCTGGGCGTTAGTGGAAATGTGTGGGTCACATCCTGGGTGTTAGTGGACTGGTGTGGGTCACATCCTGGGTGTTAGTGGACTGGTGTGGGTCGCATCCTGGGTGTTAGTGGACTGGTGTGGGTGGCATCCTGGGTGTTAGTGGACTGGTGTGGGTCACATCCTGGGTGTTAGTGGACTGGTGTGGGTCACATCCTGGGTGTTAGTGGACTGGTGTGGGTCACATCCTGGGTGTTAGTGGACTACTGTGGGTCACATCCTGGGTGTTAGTGGACTGGTGTGGGTGGCGTCCTGGGTGTTAGTGGACTGGTGTGGGTGGCATCGTGGGTGTTAGTGGACTGGTGTGGGTCACATCCTGGGTGTTAGTGGACTGGTGTGGGTGGCATCCTGGGTGTTAGTGGACTGGTGTGGGTCACATCCTGGGTGTTAGTGGACTGGTGTGGGTCACATCCTGGGTGTTAGTGGACTGGTGTGGGTCACATCCTGGGTGTTAGTGGACTGGTGTGGGTGGCATCCTGGGTGTTAGTGGACTGGTGTGGGTCACATCCTGGGTGTTAGTGGACTGGTGTGGGTGGCATCCTGGGTGTTAGTGGACTGGTGTGGGTCACATCCTGTGTGTTAGTGGACTGGTGTGGGTCACATCCTGGGTGTTAGTGGACTGGTGTGGGTCACATCCTGGGTGTTAGTGGACTGGTGTGGGTCACATCCTGGGTGTTAGTGGACTGGTGTGGGTCACATCCTGGGCGTTAGTGGACTGGTGTGGGTCACATCCTGGGTGTTAGTGGACTGGTGTGGGTGGCATCCTGGGTGCTAGTGGACTGGTGTGGGTCACATCCTGGGTGTTAGTGGACTGGTGTGGGTGGCATCCTGGGTGCTAGTGGACTGGTGTGGGTCACATCCTGGGTGTTAGTGGGCTGGTGTGGGTGGCATCCTGGGTGTTAGTGGACTGGTGTGAGTCACATCCTGGGTGTTAGTGGACTGGTGTGGGTCACATCCTGGGTGTTAGTGGACTGGTGTGGGTCACATCCTGGGCGTTAGTGGACTGGTGTGGGTCACATCCTGGGTGTTAGTGGACTGGTGTAGGTCACATCCTGGGTGTTAGTGGACTGGTGTGGGTCACATCCTGGGTGTTAGTGGACTGGTGTGGGTCACATTCTGGGCGTTAGTGGACTGGTGTGGGTCACATCCTGGGTGTTAGTGGACTGGTGTGGGTCACATCCTGGGTGTTAGTGGACTGGTGTTGGTCACATCCTGGGCGTTAGTGGACTGGTGTGGGTCACATCCTGGGTGTTAGTGGACTGGTGTGGGTCACATCCTGGGTGTTAGTGGACTGGTGTGGGTCACATCCTGGGCGTTAGTGGACAGGTGTGGGTCACATCCTGGGTGTTAGTGGACTGGTGTGGGTCACATCCTGGGTGTTAGTGGACTGGTGTGGGTCGCATCCTGGGTGTTAGTGGACTGGTGTGGGTGGCATCCTGGGTGTTAGTGGACTGGTGTGGGTCACATCCTGGGTGTTAGTGGACTGGTGTGGGTCACATCCTGGGTGTTAGTGGACTGGTGTGGGTCACATCCTGGGTGTTAGTGGACTACTGTGGGTCACATCCTGGGTGTTAGTGGACTGGTGTGGGTCACATCCTGGGTGTTAGTGGACTGGTGTGGGTCGCATCCTGGGTGTTAGTGGACTGGTGCGGGTCACATCCTGGGTGTTAGTGGACTGGTGCGGGTCACATCCTGGGTGTTAGTGGACTGGTGTGGGTCACATCCTGGGTGTTAGTGGACTGGTGTGGGTCACATCCTGGGTGTTAGTGGACTGGAGTGGGTCACATCCTGGGTGTTAGTGGACTGGTGTGGGTCGCTTCCTGGGTGTTAGTGGACTGGTGTGGGTCGCATCCTGGGTGTTAGTGGACTGGTGTGGGTCACATCCTGGGTGTTAGTGGACTGGTGTGGGTCGCATCCTGGGTGTTAATGGACTGGTGTGGGTCACATCCTGGGTGTTAGTGGACTGGTGTGGGTCACATCCTGGGTGTTAGTGGACTGGTGTGGGTCACATCCTGGGTGTTAGTGGACTGGTGTGGGTCGCATCCTGGGTGTTAGTGGACTGGTGTGGGTCACATCCTGGGTGTTAGTGGACTGGTGTGGGTCGCATCCTGGGTGTTAGTGGACTGGTGTGGGTCACATCCTGGGTGTTAGTGGACTGGTGTGGGTCACATCCTGGGTGTTAGTGGACTGGTGTGGGTCACATCCTGGGTGTTAGTGGACTGGTGTGGGTCACATCCTGGGTGTTAGTGGACTGGTGTGGGTGGCATCCTGGGCGTTAGTGGACTGGTGTGGGTCACATCCTGGGTGTTAGTGGACTAGTGTGGGTCACATCCTGGGTGTTAGTGGACTGGTGTGGGTCACATCCTGGGTGTTAGTGGACTGGTGTGGGTGGCATCCTGGGCGTTAGTGGACTGGTGTGGGTCACATCCTGGGTGTTAGTGGACTGGTGTGGGTCACATCCTGGGTGTTAGTGGACTGGTGTGGGTGGCATCCTGGGCGTTAGTGGACTGGTGTGGGTCACATCCTGGGTGTTAGTGGACTGGTGTGGGTGGCATCCTGGGTGTTAGTGGACTGGTGTGGGTCGCATCCTGGGACAAAATTGTCCTAATTTGCTTAAATGTTCAGCATAACAAGTGACTTCCTAGAAAATGTACAGAGAACTTTCACGGCGCGCATAACGGAGATAAAACACCTCAATTACTGGGAGCGCTTGAGGTTCCTAAACCTGTATTCCCTGGAACGCAGGAGAGAGAGATACATGATTATATACACCTGGAAAATCCTAGAGGGACTAGTACCGAACTTGCACACGAAAATCACTCACTACGAAAGCAAAAGACTTGGCAGACGATGCACCATCCCCCCAATGAAAAGCAGGGGTGTCACTAGCACGTTAAGAGACCATACAATAAGTGTCAGGGGCCCGAGACTGTTCAACTGCCTCCCAGCACACATAAGGGGGATTACCAACAGACCCCTGGCAGTCTTCAAGCTGGCACTGGACAAGCACCTAAAGTCAGTTCCTGATCAGCCGGGCTGTGGCTCGTACGTTGGTTTGCGTGCAGCCAGCAGCAACAGCCTGGCTGATCAGGCGCTGATCCACCACGAGGCCTGGTCACAGACCGGGCCGCGGGGGCGTCGACCCCCGAAACTCTCTCCAGGTAAACTCTAGGTAAACAGAGTCTCCTTTCTTGCTGGAGAATCTGCAATATAATGTATTCTTGTGGTTGTCTGAGGATGCTTCTATTTGCTAAGACCATTTGAAATTTGTAGTAATATGCCTCTAACTTTATAATATAGCTAGTGGCGTTATACACAATAACCTGCACTGTGGAGTCAAGGAATCTGCACTCCTTGATTCAATTCAATTCAATTCAATTCAATTCAAAGTTTATTCTCTATAAGGATTACAATGCTGAGTTTACAGAAATTTGGTTATTGTTTGGTTTACATGTAGTAAAATTGTGATTACAGAGTGTACCACTAGAACGCTTAGCATGGCTAGGCATTTCGGGCATACTTAGTTTTATTCTTAATTGTTTATGGTCAAATGAGTGAGTGAGTGTAAGTGTGAACCACCAGGTGGTATTCGTGTAGTTAGTTGACGGGGTGTATCAGGGAGATAAGATGTTTTCTAATGGTAGCTTTGAAGGTGATGAATGTGTCTGCAGTTCTAGAGTTCTCAGGTAGGGTATTCCAGATTTTAGGGCCTTTGACATACATTGAATTTTTGTAAAGGTTTAGTCGGACACGGGGAATGTCGTAGAGATGTTTGTGTCTGGTGTTATGCCTGTGGGTTCTGTCACAACTATCAAGAAAGCGTTTTAGGTCAAGGTTGATATTAGAGCTTAAGGCCCTGTAGATGTAGATTGCACAGTAGTAAGTGTGGATGTACTGAACTGGGAGTAAGTTTAGGTCTATGAAGAGTGGGGAGGTGTGTTGCCAGGGATGGGATTTAGTGATTATTCTTACTGCAGCTTTTTGTTGGGTTATTATTGGCTTTAGGTGTGTTGCTGCAGTTGATCCCCAAGCACAAATAGCATAGGTGAGGTATGGATAAATAAGTGAGTAGTATAGTGTGAGAAGGGCATTTTGCGGCACGTAGTATCGTATCTTGGAGAGGATCCCATCCGTTTTGGATAGTTTTTTGGCTATATGCTGGATATGAGTGCTGAAATTCAGGTTGTTGTCAAGATATAAGCCTAGGAATTTTCCCCCATTATTTCTGGTAATTAGAGTGTTGTCAATCTTAATGTTAATTTGTGCATCTCCTGCTCTGCTACCAAACATAATATAGTAGGTTTTGTCAGTGTTAAGCGTAAGTTTATTGGCTGTCATCCAAGTCGATATTTTAATCAGCTCCTCATTCACAATGGTGTTGTGGATGGCAAGATTAGGGTGAGAGATGACATAAGTCGTGTCATCAGCAAAGAGAATGGGTTTCAGGTGTTGGGATACGTTTGAAAGGTCATTGATGTATATGAGGAAGAGCAGGGGACCAAGGACACTTCCCTGCGGAACTCCAGTATCAAGTGGCCGTGTTGCTGATGCTGTGTCTTTAATGGTGACGTACTGATACCTATTAGTAATGTAAGATTTGAAATAAGCAAGCGCATAGCCTCTTATACCATAGTGATCAAGTTTGTGGAGTAGGATGTCGTGGTCTACTGTGTCAAAAGCTTTTCTTAGGTCAATAAAAATTCCTAGTGGATATTTCTTATTTTCCAATGCTGTGTAAAGCAGATCTAGCATTTTTATGATTGCATCATTAGTGCTTTTATTTTTCCTGAATCCAAACTGGCATGGGTTGAGTATGTTTTGAGCCGTTATAAATGAATGCAGTCTCCTGTGCACTAGTTTCTCAAAGATTTTGGATAGCAATGGTAAGTTAGATATTGGCCTATAGTTGTTTAAGTCTGTAGGGTCACCACCTTTATGTATTGGTGTAACCCTTGCCATCTTGAGTAGTTTCGGGAAGGTGCTAGTCTCTAGTGACTTGTTAAAAAGTAATGAAATAGCATGCGAAAGGACATGGGCTGCTCGCTTGTACAGTAATGGTGGGACATGAGACAGATTCCCCGAGTTATTTTTAAGTGACTTTATGGTCTCAATGACTTCCGTGGGCTCAGTTGGTGCAAGATAGAAGGAATTAGGGAAATTCCCATCTTGGTAGTCCCCGGCATGGGCATTGGTATGTGGGATTTTACTGGCGAGATTAGATCCTATGTTTGAGAAGATGTCGTTTATCTTGTTAGCTGTGTCAGTGGGATGTAGTGGTGTTTCATTAGGTTTAGTTAGGACAATATTCTTGGTTTTTCTCAGTTTGTGGGTCCCTAGAATCTGAGAGAGTGTTTTCCAGGTCTTTTTTATATCACCTCTAGTGTCTGTGAATCTACTGGAGTAGTATAATTGTTTGGCTTTCTTTATTACTTTGGTGAGAGCTGATGAATAGTGTTTAAGAGTATCTTTGTGTATTAAGCCCAGTCAATATTGCTTTTCATATTGGTGTTTCTTGTCAATGGATTTCAGAATGGTGCTGGTTAGCCATGGGCAACCAAGCCGTTTGTTTGTGATCTGTTTTGTTTTTATAGGACAATGTTTGTTGTATAGTCTAAGTAATTTGTTAAGAAAAATGTCTGTCCAGTCATCAATACCATTGGCCTTGGAGAATTCTGTAGGCCAATCAACAGTCTCTAGGTCAGCTGTGACCTTTGTAACTAGTTCAGCTATCATAACTTTGGGGTCCAGTCACTGGACCCATTATGTACCTTTGTAATCTTTTGACTACCGCCCACAGGATGGGTATGGGGTGCATAAAGATATTAAACTAAAGTGTGTACTCACCTATTTGTACTCACCTATTTGTGGTTGCAGGGGTCGAGTCCTAGCTCCTGGCCCCGCCTCTTCACCGGTTGCTACTAGACCCTCTCTCCCCCCACTCCATGAGCTTTATCAAACCTCGTCTTAAAACTGTGTATGGTTCCTGCCTCCACTACGTCATTTTCTAGGCTATTCCACTGCCTTACAACTCTATGACTGAAGAAATACTTCCTACTATCTCTCTGACTCATTTGTGTCTTCAACTTCCAATTGTGGCCTCTTGTTTCTGTGTCCCCTCCCTGGAACATCCTGTCCTTGTCCACCTTGTCTATTCCACGCAGTATTTTATATGTCGTTATCATGTCTCCCCTGACCCTCCTGTCCTCCAGTGTCGTCAGGCCGATTTCCCTTAATCTTTCTTCATAGGACATTCCCCTTAGCTCTGGAACTAACCTTGTGGCAAACCTTTGTACTTTCTCTAGTTTCTTGACGTGCTTTATCAAGTGCGGGTTCCAAACAGGTGCTGCATACTCCAGTATGGGCCTGACATACACGGTGTACAGTGTCTTGAATGATTCCTTACTAAGGTGTCGGAATGCTGTTCTCAGGTTTGCCAGGCGCCCATATGCTGCAGCAGTTATCTGATTGATGTGTGCTTCCGGAGACATGCTCGGTGTTATACTCACCCCAAGATCTTTCTCCTTGAGTGAGGTTTGCAGTCTTTGGCCACCTAGCCTATACTCTGTCTGTGGTCTTCTGTGCCCTTCCCCTATCTTCATGACTTTGCATTTGGCAGGATTAAATTCGAGAAGCCATTTGCTGGACCAGGTGTCCAGTCTGTCCAGGTCTCTTTGAAGTCCTGCCTGGTCCTCATCAGATTTAATTCTCCTCATTAACTTCACATCATCTGCAAACAGGGACACTTCTGAGTCTAACCCTTCCGTCATGTCGTTCACATATACCAAAAATAGCACTGGTCCTAGGACCGACCCCTGTGGGACCCCGCTCGTCACAGGTGCCCACTGTGATACATCATTACGTACCATGACTCGTTGTTGCCTCCCTGTCAGGTATTCTCTGATCCATTGCAGTGCCCTTCCTGTTATATGCGCCTGATGCTCTAGCTTCTGCACTAATCTCTTGTGAGGAACTGTGTCAAAGGCCTTCTTGCAGTCCAAGAAGATGCAATCAACCCACCCCTCTCTCTCTTGTCTTACTTCTGTTATTTTATCATAAAACTCCAGAAGGTTTGTGACACAGGATTTGCCTTCCGTGAATCCGTGCTGGTTGGCATTTATACTCCTGTTCCGTTCCAGGTGCTCCACCACTCTCCTCCTGATAATCTTCTCCATAATTTTGCATACTATACACGTCAATGACACAGGTCTATAGTTTAGTGCCTCTTTTCTGTCTCCTTTTTTGAAAATGGGAACTACATTTGCTGTCTTCCATACCTCAGGTAGTTGCCCAGTTTCCAGGGATGTGTTGAAGATTGTGGTAAGTGGTACGCACAACATATCTGCTCCCTCTCTAAGGACCCATGGAGAGATGTTGTCCGGTCCCATTGCCTTTGAGGTATCGATGTCCCTTAGCAGTTTCTTCACCTCCTCCTCATCTGTATGTATGTCGTCCAACACTTGTTGGTGTATTCCTTGTTGGTGTCCCCATCTGGTCTGTCCCCCCAGAGTCCTTCCTGTCTCTACTGTAAATACTTCCTTAAATCTCGTGTTGAGCTCCTCACATACCTCTTGATCGTTTCTTGTGAGTTCTCCACCTTCTTTCCTCAGCCTTATCACCTGGTCCTTGACTGTTGTCTTCTTCCTAATGTGGCTATACAGCAGTTTCGGGTCAGATTTGACTTTCGATGCTATGTCGTTTTCATACTGTCTCTGGGCCTCCCTCCTTATCTGCGCATACTCGTTTCTGGCTCTTCTACTAATCTCCTTGTTTTCCTGGGTCCTATGCCTCCTGTACCTTTTCCATTCTCTGTTGCACTTAGCTTTTGCCTCCCTACACCTTCGGGTAAACCAAGGACTCGTCTTGGTCTTCCTATTATTTCTGTTTCCCTTGGGAACAAAACTTTCCTCTGCCTCCTTGCACTTTGTTGCCACATATTCCATCATCTCGTTTACTGATTTTCCTACCATTTCTCTGTCCCACTGAACCTCCTGCAGGAAGTTTCTCATACCTGTTTACCTGGAGTTTACCTGGAGAGAGTTTCGGGGGTCAACGCCCCCGCGGCCCGGTCTGTGACCAGGCCTCCTGGTGGATCAGCGCCTGATCAACCAGGCTGTTGCTGCTGGCTGCACGCAAACCAACGTACGAGCCACAGCCCGGCTGATCAGGAACTGTCTTTAGGTGCTTGTCCAGTGCCAGCTTGAAGACTGCCAGGGGTCTGTTGGTAATCCCCCTTATGTGTGCTGGGAGGCAGTTGAACAGTCTCGGGCCCCTGACACTTATTGTATGGTCTCTTAACGTGCTAGTGACACCCCTGCTTTTCATTGGGGGGATGGTGCATCGTCTGCCAAGTCTTTTGCTTTCGTAGTGAGTGATTTTCGTGTGCAAGTTTGGTACTAGTCCCTCTAGGATTTTCCAGGTGTATATAATCATGTATCTCTCCCTCCTGCGTTCCAGGGAATACAGGTTTAGAAACCTCAAGCGCTCCCAGTAATTGAGGTGTTTTATCTCCGTTATGCGCGCCGTGAAAGTTCTCTGTACATTTTCTAGGTCGGCAATTTCACCTGCCTTGAAAGGTGCTGTTAGAGTCCCCCCTTTTATAGTTTGGCCTGTCCTCTTCAGTTCCTGTTACCTTCTCCACTTGTAACTCTACTATATAGTCAAAACTCAGAACCACATGATCGCTAGCTCCAAGGGGCCTCTCGTAAGTGATGTCCTCGATGTCTGAACTGCTCAGGGTGAACACAAGATCCAGTCTTGCTGGCTCATCCTCCCCTCTCTCTCTGGTTGTGTCCCTGACATGTTGATGCATGAGGTTTTCAAGTACCACATCCATCATCTTTGCTCTCCATGTTTCGGGACCCCCATGTGGCTCCAGGTTTTCCCAGTCGATCTCCCTGTGGTTGAAATCGCCCATTACCAGTAACTTTGCTCTGCTCGAGTGAGCTCTTCTTGCCACCTCAGCCAGTGTGTCCA
>NC_091334.1:27569166-27584166 GCF_038502225.1 Cherax quadricarinatus | reverse complement strand
CACCTCTGCTTATATATATTTATGTATACATATATATATCCCCTTTCTGGCTAGCTTGTTCACGCTGTGTGATACATCACATTTTGTCGTTACCACCCTCTCTTAATTCTATTTGGTCTTTTCTCTTTAGTCACTCGCTTTGTACTTTGTATATATGTAACAATGTGGCAACAGGTGCCCACTAGGCCTCAACGAACTGGCACTTTGAAATTTTGTTGTATAATTTCAGGCTTTCTCTCGCCTTAACTTTATTTATTTTTTCTAATACATTGGTTATCACTTGTAGGGTTGTTCACTGACGTTGTCACTAACACTGGATGCTTCTAGCTGCTAAAACACGCCCTAAAAGCACTAAGATCCTCGGAGCCTGGCGCTTGTGTGTGTGTGTGTGTGTGTGTGTGTGTGTGTGTGTGTGTGTGTGTGTGTGTGTGTGTGTGTGTGTGTGTGTGTGTGTGTGTGTGTGTGGTGTGTGTGACTCAACAATCAATATTTGCACCAATAACTCATTACAGTTGTGACCGGGTGTGGAAGTGTGAATTGCTCATTACTCTATAATTTGTTCATGATTGTAGCCAAAGTATAAACGTAAGTAACCATTCTACAGAATTCATTACCTTTGTAACTTGTGAGCTCATTACCTTTGTACCTAGTTCAGCTATCAAAACTTTGGGGGCCCAGTCCCTGGACCCATTACGTACCTCTGTAATCTGTAAATACCTTTGTAACTTGTCATGATTGTGACCAGACTTACCTGGAGTTCATTACCTTTGTAAATTGTGAGTTCATTACCTTTGTAAATTGTGAGTTCATTACCTTTGTAAATTGTGAGTTCATTGCCTCTGTAACTTGCTCAGCTATCAAAACTTTGGAGTCCAGTCCCTGGACCAATTATGTACCTCTGTAATCTTTTGACTACCGCCCACAGGATGGGTATGGGGTGCATAATAAACATATTAAACTAAACTAACTTGTCTCAGTGAGCCTGGTTGGTTTAGTTATTGTTGGTATGAGAAGTGTGTTGTTCATATTGTTGATGAAATCAGTTACAGGCTGATCATCTAGTAAGCCAAGGTTGATGTTGAAGTCTCCAGCTAAGAGAAGGTGGTGCTTATTCATTTGTCTGTTTGTTATTAGTGCCTTTAATTTCTCACTGAAATTTGGGATGTTTGTGTGAGGTATCCGGTAAATGGCACCGATTGTTATAGGCGTCTTAAGGTTTTTTACAGTAAAATTAGCAAAAATTTATTCCCCATATTCATCACTAAAGCAAGTGGTGCTAAGACAAGATAATTGGTTAGAGTAATAGATTGCAATACCACCCCCAACTTGGTTTGGTCTGCAGTTGTGAATTGCTGTGTATCCTGGTAGAGGGTAGATATCTATTGTGTCCTGTTTTAGCCAGGTCTCGGTAAGAATAATGCAGGAGAAGGGTGTCTTTAGTGATTCAAGGAGTGCCAGGAGGTCATCATAGTGTTTGCTTAAGGACCTGATGTTGTAGTTAAGTACTGATAGACTTTTAGCATTGTTTAGGATAGTGCTGGCTTGTGATGCTGTGTAATAAAGGCAGTTACTTTCCAATAGGTTTTGATTGGGTGTCAGATTATGGAGGTTTAGATCAGGGTCAACGTGATCAATCATCTTCTAGGTTTAAATTATGGTTATTTATATCCTGAGTTGTGTGTTGAGTTCTAGTACTGATATCTGTAGTGGTAGGAAGTTTGGACAAGTATGTAGCTAGAGTATTTTGGTCATGTAGAGTATAGTCACTACTACACATAATGAAGTTGATGTTGTCTATGTGTTGTGCTGGAATGAACTAAAGTACAACTAGGTATAAACTAGTAATATAAAAATACAAATTAAAAATAGAACAAGACTCTCACTTGTAATTGCACTAAGGTCTAATAATGACTTTTGTGGAGTCTATGTTTTGAGCTAGAGTGAGCTAAAGTACAATAGGTTTAATCTAATAATATAAAAGTACAAATTAAAAATAGCACCAGTCCCTCACTAGTAATTGCACTATGGTCTAGTATAGTGAATTTGGTATTGACTATGTATTGAGCTAGAATGAGCTAGAGTAAAACTGTGATTAATCTAATAATATAATAAAGGAACAAGACTCTCAATTGTAATTGCACTAAGGTCTTATATAAGTTGTTTACAAGAATTAGAGTATAATTAGATTTAAATTGACAGGATAAAATACACAAATTAAGGTAGCAAAATAATAATAAAAAAATGATAAAAATAAAAATGGCAATGACTTGGTCATAATATGCTAGTAAGATGGTAGACAGGATGACATAAAAGTTGTAGTTGAAAATACTAGGTTAAAAAAGTATGGAATAAAAATGGTCAATAAAAGAAGTTTACAATAAGTTTGATCAATATAGTTTAAAGTAAAATTGGGCAATAATAGGGATTTAGAATAAAATTGGGCAATTGAGTATTTTTTAAAGTGAGGTAGAATTATTGAAGACAAGTTATGGTTAGTTTATAAAAAAAATAAGATGGAACAGTTCTGCCACCAGCGCCTGTACACAACACATTATGTCAGCAGAAACAAGACTGTAAATAGAGGTGCCGGGGGCTTCAACAGACAGATTGCGATCACAGCATGTGAAATTTACCGACGATGTTATGAGTAAGCGAGTGTTGCCAGAGAGGCCACACCTCACGGAAACATACAACACTCGTGGCAGCATCTGTGTGTACTTCATGAAACTCAAGTCATACCCGACAATCTCCAGAAAGAACTACTCTGCCATAAATAATAACAGACACATTAGCAAGAGAGCGTCAGCAGAACATTTATTGTCTGTGTCACTTGTATGAACGATAATGAAGAAAACTTTCACCTTACTGCGGACATAATAGTTCACAAGTTGGAGAAGTGATGGTCGTCAGGTGATGTTCAATATATAATCGTGTCCAAAGAAATGAAAGCATCCAACATCATATCTTCATTCAAGCCATCGATACCATGTTCAACAACATAGTAACGTGGATGAATGGTTCAGAGAACCGACATGTTGATAAATTAGACACATGTGCAACTCTTGGGTATCTTTATTAAGGAAACGTTTCGCCACACATTGGCTTCATCAGTCCATACACAGGAGAAACTTGAAGAACAGGAGGAGAATGAGGCAATCAGATTGATGGACTGACCACATCGACTCAAGGCTGAGGGACTGATTACCTCATTCTCCTCCTGTTCTTTTGTAACTTGTCATGATTGTGACCAGACTTACCTGGAGTTCATTACCTTTGTAAATTGTGAGTTCATTACCTTTGTAAATTGTGAGTTCATTACCTTTGTAAATTGTGAGTTCATTACCTTTGTAAATTGTGAGTTCATTACCTCTGTAACTTGCTCAGCTATCAAAACTTTGGAGTCCAGTCCCTGGACCAATTATGTACCTCTGTAATCTTTTGACTACCGCCCACAGGATGGGTATGGGGTGCATAATAAACATATTAAACTAAACTAACTCCTGTTCTTCAAGTTTCTTCTGTGTATGGACTGATGAAGCCACTGTGTGGCGAAACGTTTCCTTAATAAAGATACCCAAGAGTTGCACATGTGTCTAATTTATCAACATAGTAACGTCAAGGGATTATGCTACAATGAACCAGGTAAGTCACTATTCATTCCGACATCAGCTTATAATCACTGCAGTGCCTTGGGTAGATATTATTTAAGTAGGACCAACCATCAAAAGTATGATAGACTGAGTTCCTACGGGTAAATTATCCTACATAAGTTATTCTGTAAGTTTATATTCAATTTTGTCAGCTAAATTACATTTACTGTCTCAATAATTTGTTTGCCATCTTCTTTGATCTTAATAGCAAATCCTTTTCACCTTTTCCCAAGAATATTATTATTGCACAAGCAATAATAATATTTTTACCTTTAATTAATTAAAGAAAGCGAATGCCAGACTGAAGTTCCTGTATAGACAAGCACAGTGTCTACCTACTGAGGCACAGTGTCTACCTACTGAGGCTCGCAGGACCCTATGTCTAGCCCTTATACAATGCCATATGGATTACGCTTGCTCTTCATGGTACTCTGCCTTGACAAAAAACTGAAAGATAGACTGCAAATCACCCAGAACAAAATCGTAAGATTCATCCTGGGGCTGGGACCAAGAGAACATGTAGGCCAGGATGAATTACAGCAGTTGGATATGCTGAATGTTGAAGACAGAGTAAAACAACTGAAGCTAAATCATGTTTATAAAATTGCTCACGAACAGTGTCCAGAATATCTTGCTGTCAATTTTGTCAAGGTTGGGAACCAAAGCAATCATAGTACTAGGGGGGGAGAGCACAACTTTGTAGTACCCACAGTCAGTGGCCAGGCTTCAAACACCTTTTATTGTACAGCAATAAAGGAATGGAACAGACTGCCCGCACATGTCAAAGCCAGTCATAGCATGAACCAGTTCAAGAAGAGTGCCAAAAGATGTCTGATGAATGTAGCTACAGAAAGGGAGGGGAATGATTTTCTATTTTTTAACTAACATACGTGTAAATTTGACCTTATTCCTAGTAATGACCCTCGTATTGTAGATAGTCTTAATGACCCTCGTGTAGTAGATAGTCTTAATGACCCTCGTGTAGTAGATAGTCTTTTTAGTATGATAATAAGATGCTATCTTCATTGTAGAATAATAAGAAAATATTATAACCTTTATATTATAATAATAAGGTAAAAGGACCCCAATGGAAATAAGTCACTCTGTCTGACTTTTTTGGGTTATCCCAGGTTATCCCAGGTTCTCTACACATATGCTGCTATGTATGATAATCTATGTAACTGTATTTGTGTATACTTAAATTAACTTACTTACTTACTTACTAATTCTGTTTATGTCCCTCCATGCCCGGCTAAGTGGGGTGTGAGCATTGAAACCATTGACAAATTGTTCCCAGTCTGTTTGCCACAGCTCTGTCATACGCTCTCTGGCAGCAGCAAGGGCAGTTTGGAAGAGCCTCAGTATTCCAGGGGTACGATGGTTTCTATAGGCTAGGTCTAGTCTGCGAGAAGTACGTTTCAGTGTACGAAGTTTAGAATCAATGTAATAAGTATGGTTTTTATAGGAGGTATGATTATTATGGAAGTCAGATGGGTTTAGAGTAGTAGGAGGTTTCAGAGGCGGCTCTAAGTAGTTCTGAATATTGCTCACAAGGTCATTGTTAAAAGTCTCAAGAGAGGTACACTCATAGGAATTACACCAGTCAGTCACATGTGCAACAAAGTCGTCATGCTGATCAGGGGGAACATTAAAATGCTTCCGTTTGAATATCCCTCCAGGAAGGAGGGATATTCAAACGGACAAGCTGCGCAGTAGCGGACAAGCTGCGCAGTAGCTCCCGAATCATCTGGCTTTCTGCGCAGTTTTCATATTCGTCTCTCAACTCTTGAGTAGAGAGGAGGTACTTGGAACTGCGCTCTGACCGCTGGTGGCAGGTGAGTTTTTTTCATCATGGCGGAGAGTGGCCGCAGACGTGTGAACACTATCTGTTTGGAATTAGTGAGGGGCGTGCTTACAGCCCAGAATACCAACATGTTGCTGACGGCAATATTGCGGGATATGTATGGTATCGCTAATGAAGATCTTTATGGAGTCTCACTGAATGGTGTGGCACGCATTTTCGTCAAGTTCCGGCTGAGCAGAACATATGACAACATGGTGGCCAAGTATCAGGACGTGGTTAAGACGGTTACCCCTGGCGTTAGTGTCCGTCTTCATGACGTATCAAGATTCTACACCTGGGTCAAGGTGCGTAATGTACCTTTCGAGGCAGATGAAAGTGATTTACGGCAGGTGTTTGGACGATATGGGACGATCCACATGGCGACATTGGGACGTTGGCGGGATGGGCCACTAGTTGGCTTCCCTGAAGGGACGTTTTTCCTGAAAATGTCCCTAAGGCATCCTATTCCATCTTATGTGGGAATGGAGGACTTCCGGACTCAGGTGTATGTAACATACTCAGGTCAGAGGCATACGTGCCGTGTGTGGGGCGTACGACCACATAGCGCCGACTTGTCCAATGAGACGTGGGAAACCTGAAGCTGAGGTGGGATCTGATGGTACTATGAACCAACTGACGTATGCAAAGGTAACGCAACGTAAGCCTTTGTCACAGGAGGCGTGGAGTGTGGAGGTGGAGAGGGAGGAGGCGTCGTCGCCTGAGTGTGTGACACTCACTGGACTTGACGAGGACGTAGGCTTGGTGTCGGCGAAGAGTGGTGAGGAGTCTGCAATTACACACCATGTTTTGGAAGCTACAATTCAGGAGGTCCTGGACGGCTTACTGGATATTTCGGTCAATGCTGGCTTGGATGATGTGAGTGTAGAGGCTGAGGTGGGTGGCCTCAATGAGAAGGTTGTGAGTGATGAGGGGAGGGTCCAGAGTGTGGCAGTGGAGGTCCACAGGGAAGATGCCCAGGAGGAGGCGAAGCGTGAGAAGCGTGGCTCTCGCAAGAGGACGGCTGTCATTTCTGACAGTGAGGATGTTTTGACGCCTGGGCAAAGGACGGGGAAGAAAACCTGGCATGATCCAATGCCTAGAGAGAAAGGTAGTTTAAAGAATGTAGAGCGTGAGCAAGGTGAAGGTGATGGGAAGTGTGGAGGGCGGGGTGGGGTTTCTTGCCAGGGTTCTAAGTGTGTTAGGGTGTCTAAGGGAAAGCCCTCATTATGGCCTTCAGGTGTCTTACTTTAAATGTTAATGGGTTGAAGGCAGTGGGCAAATGTAAAGTTCTGGAGGGTTATTTGAGGAGATATGTGCCAGACCTTGTGTTCTTGCAGGAGCATAATTATAAATATTTAGGTGAATTGTCAATTACTGGATATGACGTGTACATGGGTTGCTCTACACGACTGAAAGGTGGTGTGGCGCTATTAATTAAGGAAGCCAGCCCGTTTCTTTTGCATAGGTGTGAGGTAGGGGAGGAGGGGCGGGTGGTTAGGGTCGAGGGTATGTGGGGAGGTGTTCGGGTGGGTTTCATTGGAGTGTATGGGCCGGCGGAAGGAGATATGGGTGTTAAAAATAGATTCTTTAGGGATGTCCTTGTCTACCATTTCAGATCGCTGCCAGGTATTACAATTATAGGGGGTGATTGGACCTGTGTTGTCCGACGTAAGGATGTAGAGCCTAGGGGGAGGTTTTTTTTTTTTTTTTTTTAGGGGATCTGTTGAGAGGTGTGAATGTAGTGGATGTTGGAGGGGAGGTGAGCGGAGTGACACATATGTTTATTAAGCTTGATTATGCGGTGAGGCTTGATCGTATTTATGTATCTCGGGGGGTGAGGGTGAGCAGTGTGTGTGCGTTGAATGTAAGCTTCTCTGATCATCGTGTGGTTCTGGCGGATTTAAATTGGGAGGGTTTGCCGAAGCGTTTCAGAGGTTTCTGGAAGATGAATGTTGGGTTATTGAAAACAGGGGAGGGGAGGGAATCTTTTGTGCATGCTTGGAAAAGGTGGTGGGCTGATGGAAGGGGTGGGGTTGATGTCATTGGGTGGTGGGACTCGGTCGGTAAGGGTAAGGTGAGGGATTTTTATCAGAAGAGGGGAAAGGAAGAGAGGCAGTTTCAATATAGGATTTTAAATTACCTTGAGGGTCAACTACAAGAATGCTATATGGGAGGGGGGGGTGCATATCTGATGGGTGAGATTGAGGGTTTGAAACAACGGATTAAGGATATTCAAAATCGTAATTTTGATGCTGCAAGGGTTGCAGGGGGCCTTGATGAGGTCTTTTGGGGGACCGTCCATTGGCGTATGTTTTGTGGGAGCAGGGGACACGTCGTAGGGCAACAGAGGTGATGAGTTTGCGGGTACAGGAGCAATTGGCGGGATATCGTCAGGGGCAGGTGCTTTCATCTACAGAGGGTATGGGTTGTTATGTGGATGCATGGTACGAGAAGAATGGTAAAAGTGTGGGGGGGTTAATTGTGAGGCGTTAGGCGCAATGGGCGAATGGGTAAACTGTAATCTAGTGCATAAGGATCGATTGAGTTTGGGTGGGCCTATAAGTGAGGAGGAGATTAGGGTGGCAGTGGAGGGGATGAACAGGGGTAAATCGCCTGGTATTGATGGCATCCCTTGTGATTTTTATAGGGAAAACTGGGAGTGTATGCATGAGTTTTTAGTGGAGTTATTTAATGCCATGAAAACCAGGGGTAGGTTGGGGGAACAGCAGAGAACGGGTGTAGTGGTCATGGTCCCCCCAAAAAAGTCTTGTGAATGTGTGCATGACTACCGTTCAATCACCTTAATGTGTGGCGATTACAAGATCTTTGCTAAAGTGTTGGGAAATAGGTTGAAAGGTGTTCTTGCCAGCATTTTGGACGAGGGTCAATATGGAGTGCCTGGGCATTCGATGTGTGTGGGGCAGGGGATTATACGTAGGTTTATAGATGAAAGTGGGGGAAACATCAAGGGTGGGATTTTAGCATTAGATTGGCATGCAGCGTATGACTGTGTGGAGCGTGAGGCGTTGTGGAAGTTTATGCAATGGCAGGGGTTTGGGAGGGAAATTGTCAGTTGGACTAAGGTGTTGTATGAGAAGGCAACGGTTAGGGTACAAGTGAATGGTAGAGTAGGTCAACCTGTTAGGATGGAAAGGGGCTTAAGGCAGGGATGCCCTGTGTTGCAGCTTCTCTTTGCATTACTCCAGGACCCATTCTATAGGGCTGTGCATTGGGGCGTATGGGAAGGGATGGTGTGGGATGGGGTGTCTGTGGAACCGGGGATCGTTGGATATGTTGATGACACCACAGTGCTATTTAGAAGGTCTGAAGATTTACCTAGGGTTAGTGAGTTGGTGGAGAGTTTTGGCATGGCAACAGGGATGACGCTTAATAGAGACAAGTCGATGTTATTGAGGGTGGAGGATGGTGTGGGTGGGGTATACGAACAGGGTGAAGGTTGGTCCCTGGTTAGTAGACTTAAGGTATGTGGGGTTGTTCACATGGAAAATATCCTGGAGGCACGGAAGGTGAATTCGAAAGAAGCTGTAGATAGGGTTTTGGGTAGATTAGCGGGTTTGCGTACAGGAGGCTTGACCCTGCACCAGCGTGCTATTGTGGTGAATGTAAAACTGTATAGTAAGCTATGGCATGTGGCAGGTATATATCCCTTGGAAACATGTGATGAGAAGCGTCTGTTGAAGCATATGTATCACTATACTTGGGGTTCGGGTTGTGATTGGTTGTCGAGAGATGTTGTGTGTTTACCAGTACACCAGGGAGGGCTGGGGTTAATGGCACTGCATCTAAGGTTGTTGGGTATGTAATTTAAACATAGTTATTTGAGGGAGGGCTGAATCACAGGTACAGGTTTGGCATGGGTGAGAAGGGATTTGGTACGTTGGGCGAGGGGTAGGGATGTTCAGGTGTGTGAAGGAATGTTGATGTTGTTGTGTTATGCAAGGGAACCCTGCGGGGTTAAGATAGGAACACTGGCTCGGGTGGGTGGTGGGGAGGTAGTTGCTAGGGTTGTGGGTTTGTATCCGATGTATGCATGGAGTGATATATGGGGGCGCCTGAAAGGGTTGCGATTGAAGGCTGTGGTGCGAGAGGTAATGTTTAAATTTCTCCATAATATATTGCCGTCCGGGGAGGTATTAGGTAATAGGCATGTGCAGGGGGGACGGGAATGTTGTGAGTGTGGGGGTATTGACACTGTTTTCCATGCAGTATATTTTTGTGGAAGGTTGGAACCAGTGAGAGAGTGGTTTAGCAGGGTTTTACGTATGGTGGGTGGGGGTGTTATTTCTGTTCTACGGGCATTAAGTTTGGATGTTGGGGGGGTGGGGGTGCCGGTACAAAATGCGATGGGTTATCTGGTAGCCGACTTCGTGTATACGTCGTGGGTTTTATGGAGAGCGCCGGTGGGGAAGCGAATTAGGGCCCTGGCAGCGATATTTTATGGGACACAAAGGAGGAATAAGGATATCACTGGGAATAGATGGTATTCCAAATTTTCAGATGGATATCGTAGCTTTAGAGTGGAGGACTTATGGGCATTACAAATTCAGGGGACGTGACGAGGCTGGCTTCTTGAGGAAGGCGCGGGCGTGATTGGTGCATTTGGAGGACAAGAGGTGTAATGCGAGTTGTGTGGGTCAAGTGAGTGGCTTGGTGTCAGGGAACTTTTAATGACATGTGTTATGCGAAGTGAGGGATTGAGAAACTGGTATGAGTAAGATGGGGCTTTAATTTAGCAAGGTATGAAGTCTGGTACTTTATGTGACTGTGAGCGTCTTGTGTGCATAATGACTGTGAAGGTTGGTACTTTATGTGACTGTGAGCCTCTTGTGTGCATGATGACTGTGAAGGTTGGTACTTTATGTGACTGTGAGCCTCTTGTGTGCATGATGACTGTGAAGGTTGGTACTTTATGTGACTGTGAGCCTCTTGTGTGCATGATGACTGTGAAGGTTGGTACTTTATGTGACTGTGAGCCTCTTGTGTGCATGATGACTGTGAAGGTTGGTACTTTATGTGACTGTGAGCCTCTTGTGTGCATGATGACTGTGAAGGTTGGTACTTTATGTGACTGTGAGCCTCTTGTGTGCATGATGACTGTGAAGGTTCTTATTATGCTAATGTATCATTTTTAACAAATGTACTTCCTGTGTCTTGCAGGGTGTGGCTGTGTCTTGCAGGGTGTGGCTGTGTCTTGCAGGGTGTGGCTGTGTCTTGCAGGGTGTGGCTGTGTCTTGCAGGGTGTGGCTGTGTCTTGCAGGGTGTGGCTGTGTCTTGCAGGGTGTGGCTGTGTCTTGCAGGGTGTGGCTGTGTCTTGCAGGGTGTGGCTGTGTCTTGCAGGGTGTGGCGATGTGTCTTGAAGGGTGTGGCTATGTGTCTTGCAGGGTGTGGCTATGTGTCTTGCAGGGTGTGGCTGTGTCTTGCAGGGTGTGGCTGTGTCTTGCAGGGTGTGGCTGTGTCTTGCAGGGTGTGGCTGTGTCTTGCAGGGTGTGGCTGTGTCTTGCAGGGTGTGGCTGTGTCTTGCAGGGTGTGGCTGTGTCTTGCAGGGTGTGGCTGTGTCTTGCAGGGTGTGGCTGTGTCTTGCAGGGTGTGGCTGTGTCTTGCAGGGTGTGGCTGTGTCTTGCAGGGTGTGGCTGTGTCTTGCAGGGTGTGGCTGTGTCTTGCAGGGTGTGGCTGTGTCTTGCAGGGTGTGGCTGTGTCTTGCAGGGTGTGGCTGTGTCTTGCAGGGTGTGGCGATGTGTCTTGAAGGGTGTGGCTATGTGTCTTGCAGGGTGTGGCTATGTGTCTTGCAGGGTGTGGCTGTGTCTTGCAGGGTGTGGCTGTGTCTTGCAGGGTGTGGCGATGTGTCTTGAAGGGTGTGGCTATGTGTCTTGCAGGGTGTGGCTATGTGTCTTGCAGGGTGTGGCTATGTGTCTTGCAGGGTGTGGCTGTGTCTTGCAGGGTGTGGCTGTGTCTTGCAGGGTGTGGCTGTGTCTTGCAGGGAGTGGCTGTGTCTTGCAGGGTGTGGCTGTGTCTTGCAGGGTGTGGCTGTGTCTTGCAGGGTGTGGCTGTGTCTTGCAGGGTGTGGCTGTGTCTTGCAGGGTGTGGCTGTGTCTTGCAGGGTGTGGCTATGTGTCTTGCAGGGTGTGGCTATGTGTTTTGCAGGGTGTGGCTATGTGTCTTGCAGAGTGTGGATGTGTCTTGCAGGGTGTGGCTGTGTCTTGCAGGGTGTGGCTGTGTCTTGCAGGGTGTGGCTGTGTCTTGCAGGGTGTGGCTGTGTCTTGCAGGGTGTGGCTATGTGTCTTGCAGGGTGTGGCTATGTGTCTTGCAGGGTGTGGCTGTGTCTTGCAGGGTGTGGCTGTGTCTTGCGGGGTGTGGCTGTGTCTTGCAGGGTGTGGCTGTGTCTTGCAGGGGTGTGGCTGTGTCTTGCAGGGTGTGGCTGTGTCTTGCAGGGTGTGACTGTGTCTTGCAGGGTGTGGCTGTGTCTTGCAGGGTGTGGCTGTGTCTTGCAGGGTGTGGCTATGTGTCTTGCAGGGTGTGGCTGTGTCTTGCAGGGGTGTGGCTGTGTCTTGCAGGGTGTGGCTGTGTCTTGCAGGGTGTGGCTGTGTCTTGCAGGGGTGTGGCTGTGTCTTGCAGGGGTGTGGCTGTGTCTTGCAGGGTGTGGCTGTGTCTTGCAGGGTGTGGCTGTGTCTTGCAGGGGTGTGGCTGTGTCTTGCAGGGTGTGGCTGTGTCTTGCAGGGTGTGGCTGTGTCTTGCAGGGGTGTGGCTGTGTCTTGCAGGGTGTGGCTGTGTCTTGCAGGGTGTGGCTGTGTCTTGCAGGGTGTGGCTGTGTCTTGCAGGGGTGTGGCTGTGTCTTGCAGGGTGTGGCTGTGTCTTGCAGGGTGTGGCTGTGTCTTGCAGGGTGTGGCTGTGTCTTGCAGGGTGTGGCTGTGTCTTGCAGGGTGTGGCTGTGTCTTGCAGGGTGTGGCTGTGTCTTGCAGGGTGTGGCTGTGTCTTGCAGGGTGTGGCTGTGTCTTGCAGGGTGTGGCTGTGTCTTGCAGGGTGTGGCTGTGTCTTGCAGGGTGTGGCTGTGTCTTGCAGGGTGTGGCTGTGTCTTGCAGGGTGTGGCTGTGTCTTGCAGGGTGTGGCGATGTGTCTTGAAGGGTGTGGCTATGTGTCTTGCAGGGTGTGGCTATGTGTCTTGCAGGGTGTGGCTGTGTCTTGCAGGGTGTGGCTGTGTCTTGCAGGGTGTGGCGATGTGTCTTGAAGGGTGTGGCTATGTGTCTTGCAGGGTGTGGCTATGTGTCTTGCAGGGTGTGGCTATGTGTCTTGCAGGGTGTGGCTGTGTCTTGCAGGGTGTGGCTGTGTCTTGCAGGGTGTGGCTGTGTCTTGCAGGGAGTGGCTGTGTCTTGCAGGGTGTGGCTGTGTCTTGCAGGGTGTGGCTGTGTCTTGCAGGGTGTGGCTGTGTCTTGCAGGGTGTGGCTGTGTCTTGCAGGGTGTGGCTGTGTCTTGCAGGGTGTGGCTATGTGTCTTGCAGGGTGTGGCTATGTGTTTTGCAGGGTGTGGCTATGTGTCTTGCAGAGTGTGGATGTGTCTTGCAGGGTGTGGCTGTGTCTTGCAGGGTGTGGCTGTGTCTTGCAGGGTGTGGCTGTGTCTTGCAGGGTGTGGCTGTGTCTTGCAGGGTGTGGCTATGTGTCTTGCAGGGTGTGGCTATGTGTCTTGCAGGGTGTGGCTGTGTCTTGCAGGGTGTGGCTGTGTCTTGCGGGGTGTGGCTGTGTCTTGCAGGGTGTGGCTGTGTCTTGCAGGGGTGTGGCTGTGTCTTGCAGGGTGTGGCTGTGTCTTGCAGGGTGTGACTGTGTCTTGCAGGGTGTGGCTGTGTCTTGCAGGGTGTGGCTGTGTCTTGCAGGGTGTGGCTATGTGTCTTGCAGGGTGTGGCTGTGTCTTGCAGGGGTGTGGCTGTGTCTTGCAGGGTGTGGCTGTGTCTTGCAGGGTGTGGCTGTGTCTTGCAGGGGTGTGGCTGTGTCTTGCAGGGGTGTGGCTGTGTCTTGCAGGGTGTGGCTGTGTCTTGCAGGGTGTGGCTGTGTCTTGCAGGGGTGTGGCTGTGTCTTGCAGGGTGTGGCTGTGTCTTGCAGGGTGTGGCTGTGTCTTGCAGGGGTGTGGCTGTGTCTTGCAGGGTGTGGCTGTGTCTTGCAGGGTGTGGCTGTGTCTTGCAGGGTGTGGCTGTGTCTTGCAGGGGTGTGGCTGTGTCTTGCAGGGTGTGGCTGTGTCTTGCAGGGTGTGGCTGTGTCTTGCAGGGGTGTGGCTGTGTCTTGCAGGGTGTGGCTGTGTCTTGCAGGGTGTGGCTGTGTCTTGCAGGGTGTGGCTGTGTCTTGCAGGGTGTGGCTATGTCTTGCAGGGTGTGGCTGTGTCTTGCAGAGTGTGGCTGTGTCTTGCAGGGTGTGGCTGTGTCTTGCAGGGTGTGGCTGTGTCTTGCAGGGGTGTGGCTGTGTCTTGCAGGGTGTGGCTGTGTCTTGCAGGGGTGTGGCTGTGTCTTGCAGGGTGTGGCTGTGTCTTGCAGGGTGTGGCTGTGTCTTGCAGGGTGTGGCTGTGTCTTGCAGGGTGTGGCTGTGTCTTGCAGGGTGTGGCTGTGTCTTGCAGGGTGTGGCTGTGTCTTGCAGAGTGTGGCTGTGTCTTGCAGGGTGTGGCTGTGTCTTGCAGGGTGTGGCTGTGTCTTGCAGGGTGTGGCTGTGTCTTGCAGGGTGTGGCTGTGTCTTGCAGGGTGTGGCTGTGTCTTGCAGGGGTGTGGCTGTGTCTTGCAGGGTGTGGCTGTGTCTTGCAGGGTGTGGCTGTGTCTTGCAGGGTGTGGCTATGTGTCTTGCAGGGTGTGGCTGTATCTTGCAGGGTGTGGCTGTGTCTTGCAGGGTGTGACTGTGTCTTGCAGGGTGTGGCTGTGTCTTGCAGGGTGTGGCTGTGTCTTGCAGGGTGTGGCTGTGTCTTGCAGGGTGTGGCTGTGTCTTGCAGGGTGTGGCTGTGTCCTGCAGGGTGTGGCTGTGTCTTGCAGGGTGTGGCTGTGTCTTGCAGGGTGTGGCTGTGTCTTGCAGGGTGTGGCTGTGTCTTGCAGGGTGTGGCTGTGTCTTGCAGGGTGTGGCTATGTGTCTTGCAGGGTGTGGCTGTGTCTTGCAGGGTGTGGCTGTGTCTTGCAGGGTGTGGCTGTGTCTTGCAGGGTGTGGCTATGTGTCTTGCAGGGTGTGGCTGTATCTTGCAGGGTGTGGCTGTGTCTTGCAGGGTGTGACTGTGTCTTGCAGGGTGTGGCTGTGTCTTGCAGGGTGTGGCTGTGTCTTGCAGGGTGTGGCTGTGTCTTGCAGGGTGTGGCTGTGTCTTGCAGGGTGTGGCTGTGTCTTGCAGGGTGTGGCTGTGTCTTGCAGGGTGTGGCTGTGTCTTGCAGGGTGTGGCTGTGTCTTGCAGGGTGTGGCTGTGTATGAAACATGTTTAAGAGAGCTTCTGTATTAAGATATATTGATTTATGTTCTTTGTTTTTTTGGATTTTATTCG
>NC_091334.1:27561666-27564166 GCF_038502225.1 Cherax quadricarinatus | reverse complement strand
ATGAGTTTATTTCTATAGACTGTGCGATAAATTCCTGCTGCAATTGCCCTTACCCTAATCCCCCCACCCTTTTCCTTCAAGCCCCAGGAATAATACAAGAAATCTGTCACAATGTACAGAATGGCTCTCTTTACAACCTCAGACACCCCCCTTACCTCTAAAGTTAGGGCACGCAGGAGCTCTACATTGCCCCCACCCGTTAACTTGAAGACTCTAGCCAGCCACACCCGTACCTGCCCCAACTCCCTACAAAAATATACGACATGAAAAGCTGTTTCCGATTCCTCACAATGTTCGCATTTCGCCTCCTTTACCAAACCCATAACACACAAAGCCTGCTTTGTCGCTAAAATTCCCATTACAAACCTATAAACTAACTCCCTTACCCTCGGCATTAAACTAAGCTTCCTGAAATCATGCCAAATCGTACCCCAATCATACAAAGGGTATACCGCCACCCCTTGCATGACTTCTGGTTTCCTACTCATCTCTACTAACCTTCCCACCTTAAGGTTTGTTACCTCACCTATTACTAACATAACCCTTAGCATATTTTCACATTCCATTAAGTCCTTTCCTCCCCACCATCGTCGTACATCCCCCATCACCCTCCCAACCCTCACCCCTTTTACCTCCTCCTCCCTTACGTACCTCTGTTTAACATACATGGCCTTTACCCTCGGCCCTAGCATCAAAAGCCCTACTCCCCCTTTTCGCACATTCGTCATAACCACCTCTTTACTTAGCCATGCTCGTCCAAAACCCCATATATAACGAAGCACCCTTCTCTGTATCTCCTTTATCTCCTGTTCCCGTAAAGGATACACCACTGCCACGTTCCACACTTTACTATAAACCAATGAATTTATTATTATTGCCCTTTGCATTAAAGTAACATCCTTCGCTCTTAGGTTCCTAATCCGTTGTACAACTTTCTCTCCCACCAATTCCGAATTCCTCCGTCTAGCCTCTTGCTCATCTGCCATATAGATAATCCCACAAATTTTCAGCTGTTCAGTCACATCCCATCCAAACTCCATCCCCATTCTACCCCCCACCCAATCTCCTATCTCTAATAATTTCGATTTTGCTCTGTTGACACGCATGCCTGCCGCCTCTCCAAAAAAACTCATTACTCTCTCCACCTTTCACAAACCTTCGACATCATTGATCAGTATTGTTGTGTCATCTACATAACCAACTACCTCTGTGAACCCCTTACCCTCCTCCTGTAATGTTGTTGCTTCCTCAACCATTCCATAAAACGGGTGTTGCATACATGCAAACAGAATTTGAGACATTGGGCACCCCTGTCTCAAACCTTTCTCCATTTTCAACACGCTACCCAACCTACCATTAATTTGCACCTGAATCGTGGCTTCTGCATACAAGGTCTTCACCCATTTTATTATTCCCTCCCCAAAACCCATAAGCCTTAAAGTGTCAACCATGTACTCCCTATTCACACCGTCATAAGCATTCTCCCAATTAATGCCCAAAATTCCACCACCCTTACAACCCTGCAAAAATTCCCTAATACGACTATGTCCATCCCTCATACTACGACCCGGAATCCCCAACTGACCCTTGTGCACAATACCACCTATCACCCTCTTCATCCTGTCCCTAGAATCTTCACAAAAATCTTATAATCCGTACACATTAAAGATATGGCCCTGTACGTGCTCAGTGTTCTTCCCTCCCTCTTTTTCTTTACAAGCACGACCACACCCGTCCTCTGTGACGTTCCCAATTTCCCTTCCTTCAGCATAATATTCAATACCTGAACCAAACAAACATTTATGGTTCCCAATGCACTCTATAAAAATCACTGGAAAGCCCATCAATTCCCGGTGCTTTCCCCTTACTTAAATTGAACACCGCCTCTTTCACTTCTTCCATACTTATTATTCCCTCCAGACCCCCTCTGTCCTCCCCACCTTTCCTCAAGGCCTTCACCCCTCCTCTTTCTTTATTTACTATCCCCACGTTACCCTTTTCCCATTTCCTTTTAAACCAAAAATCCGCATAATTACTTATCCCCTCAGTTGTCACCAACATTTGCCCCTTAGTATAACCTTCTAAATCGTCACTAACCTCTAAAAGTATTATAGTGGACTCCTGTTGTCGAACGCGAAAACTTCTTAACACACTACCCGACGGTTTATCTCCCCATAGCACGGCATCCATACCTGCCCTTACTCTTAATTCATCAAATCTTTCATTATGTATGTCCCTTAGTCTCTCTCTTAGCCCTGATATTTCTTCAAAAGACTTCCCCTCCTCTCTCACATAACACTCACTGAGCTGCTGTTCCAAATGATTCTGTAAACCGTACCTCCACCTCGCCTCCTCCCTTCCTTTATATTTATAAAACCCAGCGATACCAGGTTTAGCCCTATTTTCCCACCAATCCAAAATACTCCCTACCCCATCCCTTGCCCTCCACAATTGTCTCCACCAGTCTCTAAACTCTGCATTCACCATCTCACTCCGGGCA
>NC_091334.1:27554166-27556666 GCF_038502225.1 Cherax quadricarinatus | reverse complement strand
ATTTACACTGCTTTAGGCAGTGCTGAAGATGCGAGTTGAGGTGCTGCTGTGATCTGCATCTTCTGAACAATCTTGGAAACCAACTTATCTGGGCCCTGGCCTTTCTTGGTCAGTGATTTAAGAAGAAATGCCTCTCCTGCCTTATTGTCACTGACAGTTTGTTTGTAGTTCTTTGACTAGCCAAGAGTCCTTGTGGATTAGGGCATTTTGGTAGCAAAGTGTTCAACGAGAGTCCACCTTCCTCTTCGACTGCACTAGTAGAAGTTGATCCCATCCTGTCGATTTAGAGAGGAATTGGAATAAGTTCATCAGGCAGATAACCTTGTCTGTCAGCCAGCCAGTGCAGGTTTGAGACTTCTTACCTGATGCTAACTTTCTTTTAGTGTCCACCTCCATTTAATGTGTGGCCCACTTTTGAACATCACCCATATGCCTACAGGCTTGCATATGCAAGTTCCTGTTATAGGTGGTAGGATGTCTCATATACCTTCGCCATGCGCATGTACTTATGGTAGCAGCCTCTCTACAACGAAAGCCAAACAGGAAGGTGATGTAGGCTTTTGTCACATATTGCCGGTGAGAATGTGTTCTTGTTGCAGATTCGAGATGTGTCGGTAGAGGCTTTCACTTGGACATCAACTTTATCCCCTGGAAGAACGATTTCCAGTCGGTGGTGAGCTCAGAGCAAGGGCTGGCCAATTGCCTCTTTCCCATAGCCGTTTGTGCATGGTTCTCTACCTCGTTCTGTTGGGATCTTAAGTGTGGTAAGCATTACTTGTGGTCAGACCTTGATCCGCGTGGCCGAGGGTTGACAAGTGACTATGCCTTCTGCTTGGTCCACTCACTACTGGGTCAGGGAGGAGCCAGAGATATAGTGGGGAAATCAACAAGTTTCTCATATCCAAACACTGCAAAGAGAGAAGGTCATCAAAGTCCCTCTGTATAAGGTGCTGGTTGAGTCACCAACAATTATAATATGTTGACAGTTGTGTTGTAGCAGAAGAGTGTGCCTCATTGAGTTGATGAATCTGCATGTTGCCACTGAGGAGTCTGTACATTGCACATGCTAATTACAGAGGTACTGTGTTTATGCAGAGCTTGAAACATCATTTCAGAATCTGTAGGGAGTGGCAACATCTATGTGCTGAGCATGAACACTTTTAGAGAAGCTTTATGCTTACCACCTCCCACACTTGCTGCCCTGTCTTCCATCCATGAGGTGTAGCCAGCAATTCTTGCAAAATTTTCTGGAGTCCTGTCACTCAAAATGTTTCAACAGCAGCTATCATGTCCCAGGACGTCAGTGTTCACAAAGCTATGTGAGCTCTCAACGTGTGTATCGAACCTCATGTTGGCGACAGGATGCTGATGAACTGGCTCCTCAACGATGAAGTAGTCAGCTTAGGGTGGTGGGTGTGAGGAGATGTAAGGTGCCCGCGCCAGGGAGAGGTAGGAATTGCGGGCAGCTACGAGGATCATTGGGTCTGTGGTCTTATGTAAGGCCCAATCCGCCTGATAGGCTAGGATAGGAGTAGCTAAGTGGGTGACGTGTGATGTTTATAGTCAGAGATCCTGCTGGTTTTGTTCTGAAGACAGGTCTCTGGGCTTAGTGGCCTGTCATAAAGTTCCCTTTTTTCTTCCGACACTGGGTCCTCCTTATGTCCTTTCTTGTAGCAGTAGTTACACCTGGTATCTCGCAGGCAGTTGTTGGCAGGGTGCCCTTCCATTTGACAGAGCACAGCTGGTGCCTGGGAGGGTGGACTAGGATTTGTTGTACCTCCTGTGTTTCGCAGATTTGTCCTCAGATTCTGCCGCTGGAACTGTGTTAGTGGAGGGTGGGGCAGCGGCTGTAGATGTCTTCTCACCACGTCTCCCTCCACGTCCTCTGCTACCCGCCCTCTACCAGTTCTGACAGTGTGTCCCTGCTGTTGTACTTCCGTATTGGTGATCAGGTGCAGTGAGTTCCCTGATCACTCTTTGCTGCCGTTCTCTGGTGGAGAAACTCTGGCTCAGAGCTTGCTGTCGAAGCACTACCAGATTCTAGAATAGTATCCAGCAGGTGTGCTGACAGGTGTAGAGATCAGGGATGGTATGTGCGCATATCCAGTAGACTGGCAGTGGCTGGAAGCAGAGATGTCAGGTGTAGGAGAATTAACAGATCCGGGCTTCACCGTTGCTGGGAAGAGGATTTTATTCCCTCCTCTGTGGTGGTCAGAGGAATTGTGTTAGAATTCCCAAAGGTAGTGTTTGAACTCTGTCAGTCTGTTGGGACCTTAGCGATGACAGGGAATTCCACCAGATGTTTACCTGAGTTAAGCTCAGTGTGGGACTTCAGTCTTTGTCAATGATGTCACCATCAGCTGAGCAACTTGCGTCACTTGATGTAGGCTTGCACTGGCCTTCTACAATAGCTTGTAGGTTATCTAATGGTTGAGAGCTCATGAAGTGCTTCCTGATGGATTATGCCAAACACCTTTACAACACAGCCCAAGAGGGCAGT
>NC_091334.1:27519166-27536666 GCF_038502225.1 Cherax quadricarinatus | reverse complement strand
CAGGATGGTAGTACCTCCCTGTGTGGTTGTTGTCTACCAACCTACTACCACAGGATGGTAGTACCTCCCTGGGTGGTTGTTGTCTACCAACCTACTACCACAGGATGGTAGTACCTCCCTGGGTGGTTGTTGTCTACCAACCTACTACCACAGGATGGTAGTACCTCCCTGTGTGGTTGTTGTCTACCAACCTACTACCACAGGATGGTAGTACCTCCCTGTGTGGTTGTTGTCTACCAACCTACTACCACAGGATGGTAGTACCTCCCTGTGTGGTTGTTGTCTACCAACCTACTACCACAGGATGGTAGTACCTCCCTGTGTGGTTGTTGTCTACCAACCTAATACCACATAATACATAATTATGCACAACAGTGAGACTCACATAGATAAGGTACATGCGCAGTTTGTCTTGAATAAAGTTGCTTTAGCTTTGGACCTCAGGTCGAGCTCGTCTTGCCGTGAAATGGTAACGCTCGTTTGAATTGTTAACCTTTCTTGTATCAGGACGTTTCGGTTATTCAGGTTGCCGATCATGTCTTTGATGCCAAATAATGTTAAACTGCTGGACTCGAATTCAATCTCCGTGTACCTGTTGATGAGAACACAGGTGTGGTTACCAGTGTTCCACACTGTATACTTGTGGTTATCTGCTACACCTACACAGCTGTAGTTACCTGTGCCCCACACCTCCTATACATCTGTAATTCAAGACTATGATACGCAAATAATCCACACAAGGAGAGAAAAGCTTACGACAACGTTTTGGTCTGACTTGGACCATTTACAAAGTCACACTAACACATAAGAGTGAGGGAACCAGTATATATATATATAGGCAGGAGGGAGAGGGACGGAACCAAGAGAGGAAGAAAAAGAAGTAGTGGCAGTGGTAAAGGTGGTCGTGGAAGTAGTCGTAGTAGAAGTAACAGTGGTAGTAAAAAGTAGTTTATTGGCACAACTTACTACTACCTCTATTCTACTACTACTTCCACTACCAGCCATACCACTGCTACTTTTCCTTCATCTCTTGGCCCTATCCCTGTCCCCCCTCACCTATATATACTGGCTCCCTCTCTCTCGTGTGTTAGTGTGACTTTGTAAATGGTCCAAGTCAGACCCAAACATCATCGTAAGTTCTATCTCTCTGTCTCTCTCTCTTTCTCCTTGTGTGGGTTATTTGTGTATTGTTCCAGTCACGTCATGGCACACATAAGTGCCATAAGGCACCTAAACTACTGTGAACAGTTGAAGGTCCTTGATCTGTATTCCCTGGAACACAGGCGAGAGAGATACATGATAATGTACACTTGGAAGGTCCTGGAGGGATTGGTACCAAACTTGCACACGAAAATCACTCTCTATGAAAGCAATAGACTCGGCAGGAGATGCAACATTCCCCCGATGAAAAGCAGAGGTGCCACGAGTACACTGAGAGACAGCTCAGTAAACGTCCGGGGCCCAAGACTGATCAATTGCCTTCCAGCATACATAAAGGGGATTACCAATAGTCCCCTGGCTGTCTTCAATAGGCACTGGACAGGCACCTAAACTCAGTACCTGACCAACTGGGCTGTGGTTTGTATGTCAGCTTGCATGCGGCCAGCAGTAACAGCCTAGTTGATCAGACCCTAATCCACCATGAGGCCTGGTCTCAGACCGGGCCGCAGAGGCGTTGATCCCCAAAGCCCTCTCCAGGTAAACTCCAGGTAAACTACGTCTGTATTTTGTTTATCCTCTACAGCATCCAGGACCTTGTCATAGTGGTCCAGTAGCTGGGACAGGCAGGAGCAACCTGCTCTAAACCCGTGTTGTCCTGGGTTGTGTAATTGATGGGTATCTAGGTGGCTGGCTATCTTGCTTCTTAGAACCCTCTCATAAATTTTTATGATATGGGATGTTAGTGCTATCGGTCTGTAGTTCTTTGCACTTGCTTTATTGCCACCTTTGTGGAGTGGGGCTATGTCTGTTGTTTTTAGTGTGTGGGATGACCCTCGTGTCCATGCTCCCTCTCCATAAAATGCTGAAGGCACGGGATAGAGACTTCTTGTGGTTCTTGATGAACACGGAGTTCCACGAGTCTGGGCCTGGGGCAGAGTGCATGGGCATGTCGTTAATTGCCTCTTCAAAATCTTGTGGAGGTAGAATAATATCCGAGAGTTTTGGGTTGACCAAATTTTGGGTTTCGTTCATAAAGGATTCCTTTGGAATCCTTTAGAGTGGGCAGTGGCTCGCTGAACACTGAGTCATATTGGGACTTTAGTATCTCACTCATTTCTTGGCTGTCATCTGTGTATGTCCCATCCCACCTAAGCAGGGGCCCAATACTGGATGTTGTTTTTCCCTTAGATATGGCATAAGAGAAGAAGTATTTTTTTTTTTCAATTTTCTTTTTGGCTTTTAGTTCTTCCTGTGATTTTTGTCTCCTATAAGATTCCTTCAGCTTAAGTTTGATATTTGCAATTTCATTGACTAGTGCCTCTCTTCGTATTTCAGATGTATTGACCTCACTCAGCAGCTCTGTGACTCTTTGCCTTCGTCTGTATAGGGAACGTCTCTCTGTTTCTAGTTTACATCTTCTCTTTCTTTTTCTTAATGGAATGTGTCTTGAGCAGATCTCAAGAACCACAGAATTCATTGTTTCAAGGCAAATGTTCGGATCCGTGTTGTTTAGGATATCTCAGCTTGCTTCATTTAGGACATGGTTTACTTGATTCTAATGTATGTTTTTGTTATTGAAATTGAATTTCGTGAAGAGACCTTCATGACTGCTCACATTTTGCTGGTCCGGAGCCCTGTGCACACATGTCTGTACCTCTGTTATGTTGTAATCTGAGTTGACTGTCTTGGATACAGTTACATTACGTGTCAGATCATCATTGTTAGTGAAGATGAGGTCCAGCGTATTTTCTAGTCCTGTAGGCTCTACTATTTGCTGGTTTAAGGTGAATCTGTTGCAGAGATTAAATAGTTCGTGTGTGTGTGAATTTTCATCTGAGCTGCCTCCCGGGTGATCACTGCTAAAACATTGTTGGCTATGCTCCTCCATTTTAGGTGTCTCAGGTTGAAATCTAGTAGTAAGATGTTTGGGGCAGGAGTTGGGAGATTTTCCAGTGGTCAATTTTCTCAAGTTGCTCCTGGAATTGCTGGAAAGTTGCATCTGGAGGCTTGTATACTACCACAATGACAAGGTTTTGGTTTTCGATCTTTACCACCAAAACTTCAACTACATCATTTGAAGTGTTTAGTAGTTCTGTGCAAATGAGCGACTCTGTGACATACAGGCCAACATCCCCTTGTTGCCTGCTTAGTCTGTCGCATCGGAATAGGTTATAACCTGGGATCCATATTTCGTTGTCATAATGATCCTTTATGTGGGTCTCTGTGAATGTTGCAAACATTGCATTTGACTAGGTGAGCAGTCCCTTGATGTAAGGAATTTTGTACTTTTTGACGGCTTTAGACCTTGTATGTTTGCAAAGACAAATGTATTTTTGGAATTTAAAGGGGTTTTATTTGCTGGCTCTAATATCCAAATTTGATCCAAAGGAAACTTATGTTAATACCAATTCACTGGATCAAGATCCCAACACTGATACCCACATACCAGTGGTTGACATACTAAAAAGGGTGTAGGCACTCACCCTTCTGCTGGTTGTAGCTTCAGGACCAAGTTACTGGCGTCAGTCACACTGGCATCACACACGCCAGTCAGCACCAACGCTAGTCTTCTCATGGTGGACAGTGCCATGAGTGCATCCACAGGCACTGCCTCTGGCATCCTCACTCCTGTAGTGAAGCACACTACTGTCACCACACACCTCATGTTTCTCATCACACTCACCACCACCATGAACGTCTCAGTGTCATGAACATCACTCTAACATTACACCAACATCACAGGACCATGATGAACATTACAGTACCATGATGAGCATCACAGTACCATGATCAACATCACAGTACCAAGATGAACATTACAGTACCATGATGAACATTACAGTACAATGATGAACATTACAGTACCATGATGAACACAAAACATTCTCAACCCCTGCCAATTTGGATTCAGGAAAAATAAAAGCACTGATGATGCAATTATAAAAATGCTAGATCTGCTTTACACAGCATTGGAAAATAAGAAATATCCACTAGGAATTTTTATTGATCTAAGAAAAGCGTTTGACACAGTAGACCACGACATCCTACTCCACAAACTTGACCATTATGGTATAAGAGGCCATGCGCTTGTATATTTCAAATCCTACCTTTCTAATAGGTATCAGTATGTCACCATTAAAGACACAACCTCATCAATACGGCCACTTGATACTGGAGTTCCCCAGGGAAGTGTCCTTGGTCCCCTGCTCTTCCTCATTTACATCAATGATCTTCCAAACATATCCCAACACCTGAAACTCATTCTCTTTGCTGACGACACGACTTATGTCATCTCTCACCCTAATCTTGCCACCCTCAACACCGTTGTTAACGAGGAGCTACTCAAAATATCGACTTGGATGACAGTCAATAAACTTACACTTAACGCTGACAAAACCTACTATATTATGTTTGGTAGCAGACCAGGTGTTGCGCAACTTAACATTAAGATCGAGAACACTCTAATTGCCAGACATAACGAGGGCAAATTCCTTGGCCTATACCTCGACAACAACCTAAATTTCAGCACCCATATCCAACACATAACAAAAAAAGTATCCAAAACGGTGGGGATCGTCTCCAAGATACGATACTACGTGCCGCAAAATGCCCTTCTCACACTATACCATCCACTTATATATCCATACCTCACCTATGCTATCTGTGCTTGGGGATCAACTGCAGCAACACACCTAAAGCCAATAATAACCCAACAAAAAGCTGCAGTAAGAATAATCACTAAATCTCATCACTGGCAACACCCCCCCCCCCACTCTTCATAGATCTAAACTTACTCCCTGTTCAGAACATCCACACTTACTACTGTGCAATCTATAACTACAGGACCTTAAATTCCAATATTAACCTTGACCTAAAACGCTTTCTTGATAGTTGTGACAGGATCCACAGGCATAACACCAGACACAAACATCTCTATGACATTCCCCGTGTCCGACTAAACCTTTACAAAAATTCAATGTATTTCAAAGGACCTAAAATCTGGAACACCCTACCTGAAAACTCTAGAACTGCAGACACACTCATCACTTTCAAAACTACAGTTAGAAAACATCTTATCTCCCTGATCCACCCCGACAACTAACTACATGATAACCACCTGGTGGTTCACAATTACATTCACTCACCCACTGACTATAAACCCAGAAATACTAATTTTAATCTTAAAATAATAAATCCTAACTAGTCATAAGTTTGTCTATGATACTCCAATATAGACACTTTGTATTGTGCCAAAACAAAAACATTCACATTGCTAAACTCACAAATTATGATGTAGTCACTTAGCCTTAATACCATAATCTGTAAGAATTTAATGTTAAGAATTAATCTAAGTCTGCTGGAAATGCCTAGCCATGCTAGGTGTCCTAGCGGCCCCCTCTGTAATTAGTATTTTATAACATGCAAACCACACAATACCCAAAACCTGTAAACCCCACATTGTAACCCTTATAGAGAATAAACTTGATTTGATTTGATTTGATTACAGGACCATGATGAACATCACAGTACCATGATGAACATCACAGTACCATGATGAATATTACAGTACCATGATGAACATCATAGTATCATGATGAATATTACAGTACCACGATGAACATCACAGTACCATGATGAATATTACAGTACCACGATGAACATCACAGTACCATGATGAATATTACAGTACCATGATGAACATCAGAGTACCATGATGAACATCACAGTACCATGATGAATATTACAGTACCATGATGAACATCAGAGTACCATGACGAATATTACAGTACCACGATGAACATCACAGTACCATGATGAATATTACAGTAAAACGATGAACATCACAGTACCATGATGAATATTACAGTACCATGATGAACATCAGAGTACCATGATGAACATCACAGTACCATGATGAATATTACAGTACCATGATGAACATCAGAGTACCATGATGAATATTACAGTACCATGATGAACATCAGAGTACCATGATGAATATTACAGTGCCATGATGAATATCAGAGTACCATGATGAACATCACAGTACCATGATGAATATTACAGTACCATGATGAACATCAGAGTACCATGAAGAACATCACAGTACCATGATGAATATTACAGTACCATGATGAACATCAGAGTACCATGATGAATATTACAGTACCATGATGAATATCAGAGTACCATGATGAACATCACAGTACCATGATGAATATTACAATACCATGATGAACATCACAGTATGATGATGAATATTACAGTACCATGATGAACATCACAGTACCATGATGAACATCACAGTATGGTGATGAACATCACAGTACCATGATGAATATTACAGTACCATGATGAACATCAGAGTACCATGATGAACATCACAGTACCATGATGAACATCACAGTACCATGATGAACATCACAGTACCATGATGAATATTACAGTACCATGATGAACATCAGAGTACCATGATGAACATCACAGTACCATGATGAACATCACAGTACCATGATGAGCATCGCAGTACCATGATGAACATCACAGTACCATGATGAACATTCCAATACCATGATGAACATTTTAATACCATGATGAACATTTCAATACCATGATGAACATCACAGTACCATAATGAACATCACAGTACCATGATGAACATCACAGTACCATAATGAACATCACAATACCATGATGAACATCATAGTACCATGATGAACATCACAGTACCACAATGAACATTACAATACCATGATGAACATCACAATACCATGATGAACATCACAGTACCATAATGAACATCATAGTACCATAATGAACATCATAGTACCATAATGAACATCACAGTACCATAATGAACATCACAATACCATGATGAACATCACAATACCATAATGAACATCACAGTACCATAATGAACATTACAATACCATGATGAACATCACAATACCATAATGAACATCACAGTACCATGATGAACATCACAGTACCATGATGAACATCACAATACCATGATGAACACCCCAGTACCATGATGAACATCACAGTACCATGATGAACATCACAATACGATGATGAACATCACAGTACCATGATGAACATCACAGTACCATGATGAACATCACAGTACCATGATGAACATCACAATACCATGATGAACATCACAGTACCATGATGAACATCACAGTACCATGATGAACATCACAATACCATGATGAACATCACAGTACCATGATGAACATCACAGTACCATGATGAACATCACAGTACCATGATGAACATCACAATACCATAATGAACATCACAATACCATGATGAACATCACAGTACCATGATGAACATCACAGTACCATAATGAACATCACAATACCATGATGAACATCACAATACCATGATGAACATCACATTACCATAATGAACATCACAATACCATAATGAACATCACAATACCATGATGAACATCACATTACCATAATGAACATCACAATACCATAATGAACATCACAATACCATGATGAACATTACAATAACATAATGAACATCACAGTACCATGATGAACATCACAGTACCATGATGAACATCACAATACCATGATGAACATCACAGTACCATGATGAACATCACAATACCATAATGAACATCACAATACCATGATGAACATCACAGTACCATGATGAACATCACAGTACCATAATGAACATCACAGTACCATGATGAACATCACAGTACCATAATGAACATCACAGTACCATGATGAACATCACAATACCATGATGAACATCACAATACCATGATGAACATTACAATACCATGATGAACATCACAGTACCATGATGAACATCACAGTACCATAATGAACATCACAGTACCATGATGAACATCACAGTACCATGATGAACATCACAATACCATGATGAACATCACAATACCATAATGAACATCACAATACCATGATGAACATTACAATACCATGATGAACATCACAGTACCATGATGAACATCACAGTACCATAATGAACATCACAGTACCATGATGAACATCACAGTACCATAATGAACATCACAGTACCATGATGAACATCACAGTACCATGATGAACATCACAGTACCATGATGAACATCACAATACCATAATGAACATCACAATACCATGATGAACATTACAATACCATAATGAACATCACAGTACCATGATGAACATCACAGTACCATGATGAACATCACAGTACCATGATGAACATCACAGTACCATGATGAACATCACAGTACCATGATGAACATCACAGTACCATAATGAACATCACAGTACCATGATGAACATCACAATACCATGATGAACATCACAGTACCATGATGAACATCACAGTACCATGATGAACATCACAATACCATGATGAACATCACAGTACCATGATGAACATCTCACCAACATCATGTATCTCGTCCCATTGCTTCACAAACTTTACTTAACCTAAAGTAACGTCCTCACACACACACACACACACACACACACACACACAAGAGCTGTGACTCGATCCCTGCAACCACAATTAGGTGAGTACACCCACACAGTAGCAGCACTAACAATACTAACTACTACCAGAAGCTAACACAATTAGGAAAGATCTCAGGGTACGCATTGTACCAAGCATATCACCTTTGATTAATATCATCCTAGTGGCTTTCGCATCAAGCTCTTGTAACCACAAAGTAGCGTAGAACACAGTGGTATACTCACTGAGATCTTGAAGTTCAGTTAGTGTGGAGGTCACAGTTTGTTTGAGCTGTGGCAGGAGACAGCGAGCATGATCCTCACTCAACACAGACAAGGAGAGGTACTTCAGATCACCAGGTAGATATTCCACTCCGACATCAGTAAGACAACCCTGGAACTCCTGCAGATCTTTCCTGTACCAGGATAAAGTACTTACTAACACTTCTGTCTTCCCTACTCACCATAATCACCACCTACTCTGTGTATTACATCAATTAGTGGTCAAAAATCTATATAATGTAAAGCGGCCCCGTGGCCTGGCTGGCAAAGCTCTCGCTTCACACCCTGAGGATCTGGGTTCGATTCCCGGCAACTGTGGAAGTATTGGGCGTGTTTCCTTACGTCTGTTATCCTGTTCACCTAGCAAGTAGGTACCTGGGTGTTAGTAGACTGATGTGGGTCGCATCCTGGGGGACAAGATTGAGGAACCCATTGAAAATAAGACAGTCCTGGATGACATGCTGCCTTTCTTGGGTTATCCTGGGTGGCTAACCCGCCAAGGTTAAAAATCCAGACAAAATGTTGTCTTTACGGTGCCCCGTGGCATGGCGGTTTCACACGGTAAGGGTCCGGGTTCGATTCCCAGCGAGGGTAAAAACATTGGAAGTGTTCGAAGTCATTTGGCGTCAGGATAACATCGGATAGGCTTGTGTTAATCAAATTTTGTGGCTCTCTCATAAAAAATTCATTTTGATCTTCGACTCACAGTCTGGTTAGCGGCTTGCTAAAAACTGAGTCATATTGGGACTTGAGTAGCTCACTCATTTCCTTGCTGTCATCTGTGTAGGACCCATCTTGTTTAAGTAGAGGCCCAATACTGGACGTTGTTCTCGATTTTGATTTGGCATAGGAGAAGAAATACTTTGGGTTTCTTTCGATTTCATTTATGGCTTTTAGTTCTTCCCGCGATTCCTGACTCCTATAAGATTCCTTTAGCTTGAGTTCGATGCTTGCTATTTCTCTGACCAGTGTCTCCCTACGCATTTCAGATATATTGACCTCTTTTAGCCGCTCTGTTATTCTTTTCCGTCGCCTGTAAAGGGAGCGCCTGTCTCTTTCTATTTTACATCTACTCCTCCTTTTTCTTAGAGGAATAAGCCTTGTGCATACATCGAGTGCCACCGAGTTAATCTGTTCTAGGCATAAGTTGGGGTCTGTGTTGCTTAGTATATCTTCCCAGCTTATATCGGTTAGGACTTGGTTTACTTGGTCCCACTTTATGTTTTTGTTATTGAAGTTGAATTTGGTGAATGCTCCCTCGTGACTAGTCTCATTATGTCGGTCTGGGGCTCCACGCATACATGTCAGATAAAGATAAGATAAGATTTCGTTTGGATTTTTAACCCCGGAGGGTTAGCCACCCAGGATAACCCAAGAAAGTCAGTGCGTCATCGAGGACTGTCTAACTTATTTCCATTGTGGTCCTTAAATCTTGTCCCCCAGGATGCGACCCACACCAGTCGACTAACACCCAGGTACCTATTTGCTGCTAGGTGAACAGGACAATAGGTGTAAGGAAACGTGTCGAAATGTCTCCACCCGCCGGGAATCGAACCCGGGCCCTCCGTGTGTGAAGCGGGAGCTTTAGCCACCAGGCCACCGGGCCACCTCAACCTCGATTATGTTGTGATCTGAGTATATTGTTTTTGATATGGTGACATTTCTTATCAGATCATCATTGTTAGTGAAGATGAGGTCTAGTGTATTCTCCAGTCTAGTAGGCTCTATTATTTGCTGGTTTAAATTGAATTTTGTGCAGAGATTTAAAAGCACGTGTGAGTGTGAGTTTTCATCAGAGCTGCCTCCTGGTGTTATTACTGCAACAATATTATACCTTGTATGCCTTGTACATGTACTTGTACACCTTGTACATGTACTTGTATACCTTGTACATGTACTTGTATACCTTGTACATGTACTTGTATACCTTGTACATGTACTTGTATACCTTGTACATGTACTTGTATACCTTGTACATGTACTTGTACACCTTGTACATGTACTTGCATACCTTGTACATGTACTTGTACACCTTGTACATGTACTTGTATACCTTGTACATGTACTTGTATACCTTGTACATGTACTTGTACACCTTGTACATGTACTTGTATACCTTGTACATGTAATTGTACACCTTGTACATGTACTTGTACACCTTGTACATGTACTTGTATACCTTGTACATGTACTTGTATACCTTGTACATGTACTTGTATAACTTGTACATGTACTTGTGTACCTTGTACATGTACTTGTACACCTTGTACATGTACTTGTATACCTTGTACATGTACTTGTACACCTTGTACATGTACTTGTATACCTTGTACATGTACTTGTATACCTTGTACATGTACTTGTATACCTTGTACATGTACTTGTACACCTTGTACATGTACTTGTATACCTTGTACATGTACTTGTATACCTTGTACATGTACTTGTATACCTCGTACATGTACTTGTATAACTTGTACATGTACTTGTGTACCTTGTACATGTACTTGTGTACCTTGTACATGTACTTGTATATCTTGTACATGTACTTGTATACCTTGTACATGTACTTGTATACCTTGTACATGTACTTGTATATCTTGTGCATGTACTTGTATATCTTGTACATGTACTTGTATATCTTGTACATGTACTTGTGTACCTTGTACATGTACTTGTATACCTTGTACATGTACTTGTATACCTTGTACATGTACTTGTGTACCTTGTACATGTACTTGTATACCTTGTACATGTACTTGTGTACCTTGAACATGTACTTGTATACCTTGTACATGTACTTGTATGCCTTGTACATGTACTTGTATACCTTGTGCATGTACTTGTATACCTTGTACATGTACTTGTGTACCTTGTACATGTACTTGTATACCTTGTACATGTACTTGTATACCTTGTACATGTACTTGTATAACTTGTACATGTACTTGTATACCTTGTACATGTACTTGTATACCTTGTACATGTACTTGTATATCTTGTACATGTACTTGTATATCTTGTACATGTACTTGTGTACCTTGTACATGTACTTCTATACCTTGTACATGTACTTGTATACCTTGTACATGTACTTGTATACCTTGTACATGTACTTGTATATCTTGTACATGTACTTGTATAACTTGTACATGTATTTGTATACCTTGTACATGTACTTGTATATCTTGTACATGTACTTGTATACCTTGTACATGTACTTGTATACCTTGTACATGTACTTGTATACCTTGTACATGTACTTGTATATCTTGTACATGTATTTGTGTACCTTGTACATGTACTTGTATACCTTGTACATGTACTTGTGTACCTTGTACATGTACTTGTATACCTTGTACATGTACTTGTATACCTTGTACATGCACTTGTATACCTTGTACATGTACTTGTATACCTTGTTCATGTACTTGTGTACCTTGTACATGTACTTGTGTACCTTGTACATGTACTTGTGTACCTTGTACATATACTTGTATACCTTGAACATGTACTTGTATAACTTGTACATGTACATGTGTACCTTGTACATGTACTTGTGTACCTTGTACATGTACTTGTATACCTTGTACATGTACTTGTGTACCTTGTACATGTACTTGTTTACCTTGTACATGTACTTGTATACCTTGTACATGTGCTTGTATACCTTGTACATGTACTTGTGTACCTTGTACATGTACTTGTGTACCTTGTACATGTACTTGTATACCTTGTACATGTACTTGTATACCTTGTACATGTACTTGTATACCTTGTACATGTACTTGTATACCTTGTACATGTACTTTTATACCTTGTACATGTACTTGTATACCTTGTACATATATTTGTGTACCTTGTACATGTACTTGTGTACCTTGTACATGTACTTGTATACCTTGTACATGTACTTGTATACCTTGTACATGTACTTGTATACCTTGTACATGTACTTGTATATCTTGTACATGTACTTGTATACCTTGTACATGTACTTGTATACCTTGTACATGTACTTGTATACTTTGTACATGTACTTGTATACCTTGTACATGTACTTGTGTGCCTTTACATGTACTTGTGTACCTTGTACATATACTTGTATACCTTGTACATGTACTTGTATACCTTGTACATGTACTTGTGTACCTTGTACATGTACTTGTGTACCTTGTACATGTACTTGTATACCTTGTACATGTACTTGTGTACCTTGTACATGTACTTGTATACCTTGTAGATGTACTTGTATACCTTGTACATGTGCTTGTATACCTTGTATATGTACTTGTGTACCTTGTACATGTACTTGTGTACCTTGTACATGTACTTGTGTACCTTGTACATGTACTTGTGTACCTTGTACATGTACTTGTGTACCTTGTACATGTACTTGTATACCTTGTACATGTACTTGTATACCTTGTACATGTACTTGTATACCTTGTACATGTACTTGTATACCTTGTACATGTACTTGTGTACTCTGTACATGTACTTGTGTACCTTGTACATGTACTTGTATACCTTGTACATGTACTTGTGTACCTTGTACATGTACTTGTATACCTTGTACATGTACTTGTATACCTTGAACATGTACTTGTATAACTTGTACATGTACTTGTATACCTTGTACATGTACTTGTATACCTTGTACATGTACTTGTATATCTTGTACATGTACTTGTATATCTTGTACACGTACTTGTGTACCTTGTACATGTACTTGTATACCTTGTACATGTACTTGTATACCTTGTACATGTACTTGTATACCTTGTACTTGTACTTGTATATCTTGTACATGTACTTGTATACCTTGTACATGTACTTGTATACCTTGTACATGTACTTGTATATCTTGTACATGTACTTGTATACCTTGTACATGTACTTGTATACCTTGTACATGTACTTGTATACCTTGTACATGTACTTGTATATCTTGTACATGTACTTGCGTACCTTGTACATGTACTTGTATACCTTGTACATGTACTTGTGTACCTTGTACATGTACTTGTATACCTTGTACATGTACTTGTATACCTTGTACATGTACTTGTATACCTTGTACATGTACTTGTATACCTTGTTCATGTACTTGTGTACCTTGTACATGTACTTGTGTACCTTGTACATGTACTTGTGTACCTTGTACATATACTTGTATACCTTGTACATGTACTTGTATAACTTGTACATGTACATGTGTACCTTGTACATGTACTTGTGTACCTTGTACATGTACTTGCATACCTTGTACATGTACTTGTGTACCTTGTACATGTACTTGTTTACCTTGTACATGTACTTGTATACCTTGTACATGTGCTTGTACACCTTGTACATGTACTTGTGTACCTTGTACATGTACTTGTGTACCTTGTACATGTACTTGTATACCTTGTACATGTACTTGTATACCTTGTACATGTACTTGTATACCTTGTACATGTACTTGTATACCTTGTACATGTACTTTTATACCTTGTACATGTACTTGTATACCTTGTACATATATTTGTGTACCTTGTACATGTACTTGTATACCTTGTACATGTACTTGTATACCTTGTACATGTACTTGTATACCTTGTACATGTACTTGTATACCTTGTACATGTACTTGTATATCTTGTACATGTACTTTTATACCTTGTACATGTACTTGTATACCTTGTACATGTACTTGTATACCTTGTACATGTACTTGTATACCTTGTACATGTACTTGTGTACCTTGTACATGTACTTGTGTACCTTGTACATATACTTGTATACCTTGTACATGTACTTGTATACCTTGTACATGTACTTGTGTACCTTGTACATGTACTTGTGTACCTTGTACATGTACTTGTATACCTTGTACATGTACTTGTGTACCTTGTACATGTACTTGTATACCTTGTACATGTACTTGTATACCTTGTACATGTGCTTGTATACCTTGTACATGTACTTGTGTACCTTGTACATGTACTTGTGTACCTTGTACATGTACTTGTGTACCTTGTACATGTACTTGTGTACCTTGTACATGTACTTGTGTACCTTGTACATGTACTTGTATACCTTGTACATGTACTTGTATACCTTGTACATGTACTTGTGTACCTTGTACATGTACTTGTATATCTTGTACATGTACTTGTATATATTGTACATGTACTTGTGTACCTTGTACATGTACTTGTGTACCTTGTACATGTACTTGTATACCTTGTACATGTACTTGTATATCTTGTACATGTACTTGTGTACCTTGTACATGTACTTGTGTACCTTGTACATGTACTTGTATACCTTGTACATGTACTTGTGTACCTTGTACATGTACTTGTATACCTTGTACATGTACTTGTATACCTTGTACATGTACTTGTGTACCTTGTACATGTACTTGTATACCTTGTACATGTACTTGTGTACCTTGTACATGTACTTGTGTACCTTGTACATGTACTTGTATACCTTGTACATGTACTTGTATACCTTGTACATGTACTTGTGTACCTTGTACATGTACTTGTATACCTTGTACATGTACTTGTGTACCTTGTACATGTACTTGTGTACCTTGTACATGTACTTGTATACCTTGTACATGTACTTGTGTACCTTGTACATGTACTTGTATACCTTGTACATGTACTTGTATACCTTGTACATGTACTTGTATACCTTGTACATGTACTTGTATACCTTGTACATGTACTTGTATACCTTGTACATGTACTTGTATACCTTGTACATGTACTTGTATACCTTGTACATGTACTTGTATACCTTGTACATGTACTTGTATACCTTGTACATGTACTTGTGTACCTTGTACATGTACTTGTGTACCTTGTACATGTACTTGTATACCTTGTACATGTACTTGTGTACCTTGTACATGTACTTGTATACCTTGTACATGTACTTGTGTACCTTGTACATGTACTTGTGTACCTTGTACATGTACTTGTATACCTTGTACATGTACTTGTATACCTTGTACATGTACTTGTATACCTTGTACATGTACTTGTATACCTTGTACATGTACTTGTATACCTTGTACATGTACTTGTATACCTTGTACATGTACTTGTATACCTTGTACATGTACTTGTATACCTTGTACATGTACTTGTATACCTTGTACATGTACTTGTATACCTTGTACATGTACTTGTATACCTTGTACATGTACTTGTATACCTTGTACATGTACTTGTATACCTTGTACATGTACTTGTATACCTTGTACATGTACTTGTATACCTTGTACATGTACTTGTATACCTTGTACATGTACTTGTATACCTTGTACATGTACTTGTATACCTTGTACATGTACTTGTATACCTTGTACATGTACTTGTATACCTTGTACATGTACTTGTATACCTTGTACATGTACTTGTATACCTTGTACATGTACTTGTATACCTTGTACATGTACTTGTATACCTTGTACATGTACTTGTATACCTTGTACATGTACTTGTATACCTTGTACATGTACTTGTATACCTTGTACATGTACTTGTATACCTTGTACATGTACTTGTATACCTTGTACATGTACTTGTATACCTTGTACATGTACTTGTATACCTTGTACATGTACTTGTATACCTTGTACATGTACTTGTATACCTTGTACATGTACTTGTATACCTTGTACATGTACTTGTGTACCTTGTACATGTACTTGTGTACCTTGTACATGTACTTGTATACCTTGTACATGTACTTGTATACCTTGTACATGTACTTGTATACCTTGTACATGTACTTGTATACCTTGTACATGTACTTGTATACCTTGTACATGTACTTGTATACCTTGTACATGTACTTGTGTACCTTGTACATGTACTTGTATACCTTGTACATGTACTTGTATACCTTGTACATGTACTTGTATACCTTGTACATGTACTTGTATACCTTGTACATGTACTTGTATACCTTGTACATGTACTTGTATACCTTGTACATGTACTTGTATACCTTGTACATGTACTTGTATACCTTGTACATGTACTTGTATACCTTGTACATGTACTTGTATACCTTGTACATGTACTTGTATACCTTGTACATGTACTTGTATACCTTGTACATGTACTTGTATACCTTGTACATGTACTTGTATACCTTGTACATGTACTTGTATACCTTGTACATGTACTTGTATACCTTGTACATGTACTTGTATACCTTGTACATGTACTTGTATACCTTGTACATGTACTTGTATACCTTGTACATGTACTTGTATACCTTGTACATGTACTTGTATACCTTGTACATGTACTTGTGTACCTTGTACATGTACTTGTATACCTTGTACATGTACTTGTATACCTTGTACATGTACTTGTATACCTTGTACATGTACTTGTATACCTTGTACATGTACTTGTATACCTTGTACATGTACTTGTGTACCTTGTACATGTACTTGTATACCTTGTACATGTACTTGTATACCTTGTACATGTACTTGTGTACCTTGTACATGTACTTGTGTACCTTGTACATGTACTTGTATACCT
>NC_091334.1:27484166-27514166 GCF_038502225.1 Cherax quadricarinatus | reverse complement strand
GTCATGCCAGACTTGAGAAGACAAACAATTTCTCGTGCATTGTTGCTATGTATTTGATCTACCAACACAGCAACGTGTATCAGGATATTTTGACATTTCTTCATCAACTTACTAATGTCTGTCCTGTTTAATCCAGTGGTTTCCTCAAGCAATTCCATGATACAGTTAGGATCATTGCTAAGATTCATTAAATAACAAGCAGCAAGGTAATCTTGGATTTCCTTGTTGGGAGCTGAGTACTGCACTTCGAAGCTGTCAGTAGTCTTATGTAAATCTAAATAAGGGAATGCTGACAGTCCCTCTGCAGGAGGCAAATCCAGTTTCTTACAGCCAGATATTAATTTACTTTGAGCACTTATCTCAAGTGTAAACTTGTCACTAAACACACTTCTCAGAGAAGCCTTGTATATCTCTCTCCAAAAATTTTTAATTTCTTTCTTTAAGGCTGTTTTAGTTAGTGTCACCGAATATTTATCAAAAAGGAACTTAATCTTCCTCATAAATTTCTCTTTATACAGTTGATGGATATTTTTAAATACCTTAGAGAGAGTAATTAGTTTCATGTTTACGTTTTGTGTTTCTCTGGCCCAGCTGTATGTGGTGAAAACCAGATCCCTGGGATTTTTTATGTATTTAAACAAATTTAATGTTTTTACCAGATTTACCAGGTCTTTACTATTTCTGTTCTTTTTTGTTTTTTTCGTTATTTCCTGGTGACTGAGTTGTATAAAGGTTACTACATTCTCGTCAGATATGCCTTGTAATGTAATATACTTCACTTCAATTTGTTGAGAGATAAATGTCCTGAAGTTTTTAACTTTTCCTGATCTTGAAGTACACAAAAAAGTAGTACCAGAAGAGTTTCGAAATTCGTAGAGGAGATTGTTGACGAGAATTTTCGAGTCTGCATTATCTTCATCAAGGTCTTCAACGATAAACAGGAGTTTGCAAACCTTAAGAGTTTCCAGAAGAATTTCAAGGTAATTGTTAAATATGTTTGGCATCAGTTGCTTCAGAAGTTGTTGGACTGAGACAGTTATATGGTCTTTGCACTGTACCTTCAACACAAGATCGTATTTATCCAACTCATTCATCTTTCCCCTGCCGCCCTTTACCCATTCATCCACTATAAAGTTCACTAGAGTGGTCTTGCCGCTGCCAGGAACACCTTCAAGCAAGAGTATTTGAGGTTGACTAGATGGTGTTCTTGTGATCTGGAAAAGGTTGATGACATTGTCAGTATATTCACTCTTACCTTTACATTTTACCTTAACCGAGATATCAACGAAGATTTTGTGAACTTCAAGTTGCAAGTTACTGGTAATAAAAGGCACTGGGTTAACATAACATTCATCTCGTAATTTCTTCTTCAGTTCATAAGCGATGAAATTTAGTGTTTCCGGTACAGAATTTTGCATTATATAGTCTACTGGAAGATTCTTATTCATGATATCTTCCAGGTTAGCATTTATCTTGTTAATCTCCTTATCCACTTGCTGCTGGGCTATACTATATAGCTTTCCTGCTGATTTGAGACCTTTAACCAACAGGTTCTTAAGATTATTTTTCTTCACCTCAAAATCTGCATCAGTAATTTTAAGTATAGCGTGGAAAATAACATTCCTCATGTTACGTATAGCATTGACGCAGTAATTCATATCGTTTCTGCTTTCTCTTCGATCTCTATTTTTTGAATGAGCCACATTTGCATAAGATAGTTTAATGATGATATGTGACAGCAGAGACACATCAAACTCAGAGCCATCTGGACTCTTGTCAATCAACTTCATTTGGTCCTCGTTGAATTTACATATTATACGTTTCGACGCTAAATATACACTTAGCTTCGTAGTAGGAGATTTGTCAGGTGTTCCCCAGAGGAATATGGTATATAAAACACTTCTGGCATGCACTCTAATAGCAAAAATTATAAGCAGTGCGTTCATCTGCTCTTTACTTAGAACATTCATGGTGTCTGAAGATAATAATCTCGTAGTACTGTTTCTGATGGAATTTCTAGAGTTAGTACATGGTAGTTCTTAATCTAACTAGAAGCAGATAGTTCTTCTCAGTATATAGCTTTGATGTGGACCTCTAAGTCCTCTGTTATCAGTCTTGAGGTGTATGTTGTACTCCCATGTACTTTTATCAACTCCCATGTACTCTTATCAACTCCCATGTACTCTCACACAACTCACTGCACAACATAAAGTGTCAGGTGGTGATCTTTCTCTCTCATCTGTAAAATAAAACACACGATTTAGCAGATTAATTATACAAATGATACAGACGAAATATATTCAGTTTAGCAAGTAGCAAAGATACGGATAATCCATATGCAGGGTGTTTCAAGAGAATGTCCTCAGAGTGTCTTCTTCCAGTGAAGTCATTGCTACGGTAGTGATTCTCCTTTTGCTTAGTCGCTCATGACATAAAAATACAGCCCTTTTACGCATCCCCATAAAGAAAAGTCATGGACGGTTCATCATTGTAGAAATACAACGATTTCAAATCTGGTCCATCTTTTTGAAACACCCTGTAATTGTTATAAAGCACCTCAGTAGAATTACTTTATATTATCATATTGAAAATTCAAAATTTCAGATTTGAGGAGGAAGAGAGAGACTTCCTGGGGAAAAAAAATCGAAAATTTTTGGAAAAAATGTTTTCTTATCGAAAAAATAGTGCATAGTTCTGGCTACATTTTGATGCAATCAGCTTGTTTCTATCACATTTCTAAGTAGCTTTTTCCAAAAATGTAAATTTTTTGGTCCTGCAGTCATCAAGAGGATATGATGCCATTTCACATTTTTTTACTCCAAAAACTACGATTTTTATGATTGTTTCCTTCTAAATACACTACTTGGCACCGTCTATGTGGAGCACTTACCAGAACTGTCTCCAGGTAAACTCTCTCCAGGTAAACTCTCTCTCCAGGTAAACTCTCTCCAGGTAAACTCTCTCCAGGTAAACTCTCTCCAGGTCTCCAGTGTGCAGGGCAGTAGCAGCTCAGTCGCCTCTGGGCTGACGACCTGAGAGATGCTGAGACTTGGTGTGCAGTGACTGTTAAGCTGTACACAAAATGTAAATAGAAAAACTCAGGAGTAAGTTATTGACATTTGTAGCCACACTTTTCAAGAACTATTGGACGGATTATTATGATTATTGTACACATTACTGAGGAATGATGGTTCTACAGAATGGCAAAAATGGAATTGCAGTAATAAAACTTCAAGATTTTTTTATTGTGCAGTCTACTGACATTTGTCACATTATTATTTAGACCTTAATCTTTCATCTCATGTCAACTAGAACATTATATATCTTACTAATTCTTTAGAGTGTGGAGAGTTGTAGGCCCTATAGAACAGGGCATTATTTTTTCTATCTATCTTTTAGGCAAAAAGTCTCTACAAACAGTGTTCAAATGCTGCTTAAATCTCATTTAAAGTTAATTGAAATTGGTAAAAGGTTAAAATATATATATATATATATATATATATATATATATATATATATATATATATATATATATATATATATATATAAACACTGATCTCTGGCTGAGGGAGACTAGAACCTACGAACCTTGGAACAAGGTACACAGTGTTTTACCAATCTACCCACACTGGACAATACCTTGGAGTCCAGCTTGCACTAGACTTTGATCCAAGGCAGCCAGCTTTCAGGGAGAAGGCTTACAGCTTTTCATCTCATCCCCTGCATGCATCAGCCTTACTAGAGATATTAACAATGCAAGGAATTCGCAAGAGCAGGCGAAATATACACAAACACTGATCTCTGGCTGAAGGAGACTCGAACCTACGAACCTTGGAACAAGGTATGCAGTGCTTTACCAATCTACCCACACTGGACAATACCTTGGATTAAAGTCTAGTGCAAGCTGGACTCTAAGGTATTGTCCAGTGTGGGTAGATTGGTAAAGCACTGCATACCTTGTTCCAAGGTTTGTAGGTTCGAGTCTCCTTCAGCCAGAGATCAGTGTTGTGTATATTTCGCCTGCTCTTGCGAATTCCTTGTATATATATATATATATATATATATATATATATATATATATATATATATATATATATATATATATATATATATATATATATATATGTATATATATATTTGGTGCCTTATTGTGTGCCCTCCGGAAAAAGGATGGAGGAATTAGGCCCATTGCAGTGGGCAACAGCCTTCGGCACCTAGTGGCCAAGGCTGCAGTAAGAAGGGTGAGTCAAGAGGCTGCTGCAATACTCAAACCAACTCAGCTCGGTTTTGGTGTTCAACAAGGCTGTGGAGCAGCTGCCCAGCAGCATGAGTATATATCAGCAACATGTCCGATGAAAAACTCTTGGTAAAATTGGACTTTACCAATGCTTTCAGCTCAGTCAGAAGGGATGCTGCTCTCCAAGCAGTTTATAGAAACTTTGCTTCCCTCTATCCCTTCATAGAATCGTGTTATAGTGTGACTTCCAAACTATTGTTTGGGGACCATGAAATTAACTCGTGTGCGGGTGTGCAACAGGGATATCCTCTTGCCCCCTTTCTATTCTGTTTGGTCATCAAGGAAGTCACAGAAGCACTCTCCAGCGAGCTCAATATCTGGTTCTTGGATGATGGTACCTTAGCTGGCACAACAGAATCTCTCCTACCTGGAGTTTACCTGGAGAGAGTTCCGGGGGTCAACGCCCCCGCGGCCCGGTCTGAGACAAGGCCTCCTGGTGGATCAGAGCCTGATCAACCAGGCTGTTGCTGCTGGCTGCACGCAAACCAACATACGAGCCACAGCCCGGCTGATCCGGAACTGACTTTAGGTGCTTGTCCAGTGCCAGCTTGAAGACTGCCAGGGGTCTGTTGGTAATCCCCCTTATGTGTGCTGGGAGGCAGTTGAACAGTCTCGGGCCCCTGACACTTATTGTATGGTCTCTTAACGTGCTAGTGACACCCCTGCTTTTCATTGGGGGGATGGTGCATCGTCTGCCAAGTCTTTTGCTTTCGTAGTGGGTGATTTTCGTGTGCAAGTTCGGTACTAGTCCCTCTAGGATTTTCCAGGTGTATATAATCATGTATCTCTCCCTCCTGCGTTCCAGGGAATACAGGTTTAGGAACCTCAAGCGCTCCCAATAATTGAGGTGTTTTATCTCCGTTATGCGCGCCGTGAAAGTTCTCTGTACATTTTCTAGGTCGGCAATTTCACCTGCCTTGAAAGGTGCTGTTAGTGTGCAGCAATATTCCAGCCTAGATAGAACAAGTGACCTGAAGAGTGTCATCATGGGCTTGGCCTCCCTAGTTTTGAAGGTTCTCATTATCCATCCTGTCATTTTTCTAGCAGATGCGATTGATACAATGTTATGGTCCTTGAAGGTGACATCCTCCGACATGATCATTCCCAGGTCTTTGACGTTGGTGTTTCGCTCTATTTTGTGGCCAGAATTTGTTTTGTACTCTGATGAAGATTTAATTTCCTCATGTTTACCATATCTGAGTAATTGAAATTTCTCATCGTTGAACTTCATATTGTTTTCTGCAGCCCACTGAAAGATTTGGTTGATGTCTGCCTGGAGCTTTGCAGTGTCTGCAATGGAAGACACTGTCATGCAGATTCGGGTGTCATCTGCAAAGGAAGACACGGTGCTGTGGCTGACATCCTTGTCTATGTCGGATATAAGGATGAGGAACAAGATGGGAGCGAGTACTGTGCCTTGTGGAACAGAGCTTTTCACCGTAGCTGCCTCGGACTTTACTCTGTTGACGACTACTCTCTGTGTTCTGTTAGTGAGGAAATTATAGATCCATCGACCGACTTTTCCTGTTATTCCTTTAGCACGCATTTTGTGCGCTATTACGCCATGGTCACACTTGTCGAAGGCTTTTGCAAAGTCTGTATATATTACATCTGCATTCTTTTTGTCTTCTAGTGCATTTAGGACCTTGTCGTAGTGGTCCAATAGTTGAGACAGACAGGAGCGACCTGTTCTAAACCCATGTTGCCCTGGGTTGTGTAACTGATGGGTTTCTAGATGCGTGGTGATCTTGCTTCTTAGGACCCTTTCAAAGATTTTTATGATATGGGATGTTAGTGCTATTGGTCTGTAGTTCTTTGCTGTTGCTTTACTGCCCCCTTTGTGGAGTGGGGCTATGTCTGTTGTTTTTAGTAACTGTGGGACGACCCCCGTGTCCATGCTCCCTCTCCATAGGATGGAAAAGGCTCGTGATAGGGGCTTCTTGCAGTTCTTGATGAACACAGAGTTCCATGAGTCTGGCCCTGGGGCAGAGTGCATGGGCATGTCATTTATCGCCTGTTCGAAGTCATTTGGCGTCAGGATAACATCGGATAGGCTTGTGTTAATCAAATTTTGTGGCTCTCTCATAAAAAATTCATTTTGATCTTCGACTCTCAGTCTGGTTAGCGGCTTGCTAAAAACTGAGTCATATTGGGACTTGAGTAGCTCACTCATTTCCTTGCTGTCATCTGTGTAGGACCCATCTTGTTTAAGTAGGGGCCCAATACTGGACGTTGTTCTCGATTTTGATTTGGCATAGGAGAAGAAATACTTTGGGTTTCTTTCGATTTCATTTATGGCTTTTAGTTCTTCCCGCGATTCCTGACTCCTAAAGGATTCTTTTAGCTTAAGTTCGATGCTTGCTATTTCTCTGACCAGTGTCTCCCTACGCATTTCAGATATATTGACCTCTTTTAGCCGCTCTGTTATTCTTTTCCGTCGCCTGTAAAGGGAGCGCCTGTCTCTTTCTGTTTTACATCTACTCTTCCTTTTTCTTAGAGGAATAAGCCTTGTGCATACATCGAGTGCTACCGAGTTAATCTGTTCTAGGCATAAGTTTGGGTCTGTGTTGCTTAGTATATCTTCCCAGCTTATATCGGTTAGGACTTGGTTTACTTGGTCCCACTTTATGTTTTTGTTATTGAAGTTATTCAGAAGAATCAAAGACATGGGAGAAAGCCTGGGTCTATCTTTAAACCCCACCAAATGTGAAATAGTTTCTACCAATCGACATATGATCCAGAATATTAGTGCTGTTCTACCTGGAGCATGAGCCATTGATCCAGCCAATAGCACTCTCCTTGGCGCTCCTCTTGGGTCCAATGCAATTGATCTGATCTTAGAAAAAAACATCTCAGACCTCCGGAAGATGGAAGGCAGGATGAAAGACATTGATACACATGATGCCTTCTACCTACTCACCAGGTGCGTGTCAATCCCAAAACTTACCTACTTTCTGAGATGCTCCCCAGCTTTCACCAGTCCAAAACTCAAGGAATATGACTCTCTCCTTAAGACCATGCTAGAGAGTGTATTGAATCTTTCCCTGGAAGATGGACAGTGGTTGCAAGCCTCACTTCCGGTCAGGCTTGGGGGCCTGGGAGTATGCAGATCCTCCCAGTTTGCTCTACCAGCTTTCCTATTCTCTTCCATAGCATCAAACGAGTTAATAAGACAAATTCTTCCTGATAACCTCAGTGATTCAGCAGGAATACAGGACCCTAACTATGCCAGTGCCATCGCTGAATGGGAGACTCTTGCTGCTCCAGCACCAAACCCTAGTGCAGCACTGGCTCACAAACAGTCAAGCTGGGATGGCCTGATCACTTAAAAGGTGCTTGCCAACATCCTCAGGGCTGTAACATCAGACAGGGAGACAGCCCGTCTCTAGGCTGTGAGCGCACATCACTCTGGGGACTTCCTCCAAACAGTTCCTATATCTGCAATGGGAACGCACCTCGACCCTAAGACCCTCCGTATTGCAGTAGCTTTGCGCCTTGCTGCCCCAATTCACACGGAGTATACGTGTATTTGCGGCGAAGTGCAAGCTGACCAATATGGTCTACATGGTCTTAGCTGTTCCAAAACCAAGGGCTGGCATGCAAGACACAATGAGGTCAATGACATCATAAAGAGAACCCTTGCTATAGGTGGATGCCCAGCTGAGAGGGAGCCCCAATCACTAGCAGCCAACAATACCCACAACCCAGCAAACTGCCCTGACGGGATCACCATCTATCCTTGGAAGAATGGCAAGGTCTTAGTATGGGACTATACATGTGTGTCTACACTGGCTGACACCTATATCCATCACAGTGTTAGGCAACAGGGAGGAGCTGCCGACCACAGGGAGGAGTACAAGATCAGCAAGTACAGGGACATAAGCCAACAGTATCAATTTGTCCCAGTGGAACCAGAGGCCTTGGGATCATGGGGAAAAAAAATGTCACACATTTCCTTAAAGAATTGGTTTCCAGACTCATCGACACCACCAGGGACACAAGGGCAGCCACTTTCATGTTCCAGCACCTCAGCATGGCCATCCAGAGGGAAAATGCTTGCTGCATACTTGGCTCGCATCTGGCTTCGGAGGAGCTGGAGGAAATTCATAATCTTTAACATATTGTACCCTTGTATTCATGTTTGTGTTTTCTGTAAATGTATTCTTTCTATTAATAAATTTTCCCATAGAATATAAAATATAGTGGGTGATAGGAAAAGAAAATATTCAAACAGCTCCGGGGAGAACCTTGAGTTTTCCCTGAGGCACGTTTATTGTCTTCTCTGAGGATAAGGGTCCCCAGTCCAGTTGTAGAGGTGGTACCTCCCTATATTTTTTTGATATATATATATATATATATATATACATATATATATATATATATATATATATATATATATATATATATATATATATATATATATATATATATATATATATATATATATATATATATATATATATAAACAGAACACAGAGAGTAGTCGTCAACAGAGTAAAGTCCGAGGCAGCTACGGTGAAAAGCTCTGTTCCACAAGGCACAGTACTCGCTCCCATCTTGTTCCTCATCCTCATATCCGACATAGACAAGGATGTCAGCAACAGCACCGTGTCTTCCTTTGCAGATGACACCCGAATCTGCATGACAGTGTCTTCCATTGCAGACACTGCAAAGCTCCAGGCGGACATCAACCAAATCTTTCAGTGGGCTGCAGAAAACAATATGAAGTTCAACGATGAGAAATTTCAATTACTAGAAAATGTACAGAGAACTTTCACGGCGCGCATAACGGAGATAAAACACCTCAATTACTGGGAGCGCTTGAGGTTTCTAAACCTGTATTCCCTGGAACGCAGGAGGGAGAGATACATGATTATATACACCTGGAAAATCCTAGAGGGACTAGTACCGAACTTGCACACGAAAATCACTCACTACGAAAGCAAAAGACTTGGCAGACGATGCACCATCCCCCCAATGAAAAGCAGGGGTGTCACTAGCACGTTAAGAGACCATACAATAAGTGTCAGGGGCCCGAGACTGTTCAACTGCCTCCCAGCACACATAAGGGGGATTACCAACAGACCCCTGGCAGTCTTCAAGCTGGCACTGGACAAGCACCTAAAGTCAGTTCCTGATCAGCCGGGCTGTGGCTCGTACGTTGGTTTGCGTGCAGCCAGCAGCAACAGCCTGGTTGATCAGGCGCTGATCCACCAGGAGGCCTGGTCACAGACCGGGCCGCGGGGGCATTGACCCCCGAAACTCTCTCCAGGTAAACTCCAGGTACTTATTTCCTCCATTCACCATCTCATTTCGATGTCCCGCTATACCGACACGGTTCTTATTCCAGCAGGACGAGGTATCCGTTGGTTTGTCCCGGTTTAGAAGTCATGATTCCATAAAACTTCACTATCCTCGGTACGAGAATCACGCGTTCACTCGGACCAGGGCGATCTATTTCACATCCCACATTCTCTTTACTTAATGTTATTATCACTGATTATATTACCATTCACAAGACGATTTAATGTCTCATAATTATTATACACATTAGAGGTCACTCCATTAAGATCTGAGGCCGATGAGCGAGGATTAACTCACGGGTATTTCCCCTGGACACACACCATGGCCGCGCACCAGTCACACCCGGTCGAACCATTATTCACTAATTTTACCACCTTTTTACGGTGGTCTCATAAATCATGTTCCCTCACTCTTCACCAGGAACAGTTACGACACTTCCTATTATGAATTGAGGCCTATATTAATCCTTAGGCCACCGTGAACGCCAATTTCCTGATCCCATGTTTTCACAGCCTCCTCACTGCATTCAAAACACTGCCGCCACCTCGTGCCCCAGTTCGACCTATACCCCCGCACATCTGCGCAGGCGCAGCGGGAACCCAGTTGGTTCCATTCAAAATGCAAATACATTTTGACCCAAATCAACACATTAAACACTTATTAGGCACTATAGCTTCGGAAATTAAATAATTTCCACAAATATTATGGAGCATATTGGTATTAAGGCTAAGTAACTGCATTACAGTTCGTAAATTTAGCATTGTGAATGGTTTTGTCTTGGCACGATAGACAGTTTCTATATTGAGTATCTCAGGCAAACTCATGACTAGTTTAGGATTCATTAAGCAATAGTTTCATTACGTATTTCTATGTTTACAGTCAACTGCTTGAGTGTAAGTGTGAATTGTGGGGAATCACAGATATCGAGGGGAGGTCTAAGTTGTTTTTTATGCGTGTATGATACAAGAGAATAGGTGGTTATCATGTAGTTAGCTGACAGTGGGGTGTGTCAGGAATTTAAGATGTTTTTTAAAGGTAGTTCTGAAAGTGATGGTTGTGTCTGCAGTTCTAGAGTTTTCAGGTAGGATGTTCCAGACTTTATGCCCTTTTATGTGCATTAAATTTTTGTATAGGTTTAGCCGGACATGGGGAATGTCGTAGACATTTTTGTGTGTGGTGTTGTCCCTGTGTATCTTGTCACAGCTATCAAGAAAGTGTTGTAGTTCAGGGTTAATACTGGAATTTATGGTTCTGTAAATGTAGGTTGCAAAGTAGTAAGCGTGGATGATCTTTTCAGTGAGTAAGTTTAGGTCTTTGAAGATAAATTGCCACTTTTGTGGAAATTGGTGTCACGCTGATAGTGCTGTCCTGGTAGACAGTAATGGTGAAGCTGGAGGTGTGGTCCTGGACCTGGAGTTTACCTGGAGAGAGTTCAGGGGGTCAACGCCCCCGCGGCCCGGTCTGTGACCAGGCCTCCTGGTGGATCAGATCATGATCAACCAGGCTGTTGCTGCTGGCTGCACGCAAACCAACGTACGAGCCACAGCCCGGCTGATCAGGAACCAACTTTAGGTGCTTGTCCAGTGCCAGCTTGAAGACTGCCAGGGGTCTGTTGGTAATCCCCCTTACGTATGCTGGGAGGCAGTTGAACAGTCTCGGGCCCCTGATACATATTGTATGGTCTCTTAACGTGCTAGTGACACCCCTGCTTTTCATTGGGGGGATGTTGCATCGTCTGCCAAGTCTTTTGCTTTCGTAGTGAGTGATTTTCGTGTGCAAGTTTGGTACTAGTCCCTCTAGGATTTTCCAGGTGTATATAATCATGTATCTCTCCCGCCTGCATTCCAGGGAATACAGGTTCAGGAACCTCAAGCGCTCCCAGTAATTGAGGTGTTTTATCTCCGTTATGCGCGCCGTGAAGGTTCTCTATACATTTTCTAGGTCAGCAATTTCACCTGCCTTGAAATGTGCTGTTAATGTGCAGCAATATTCCAGCCTAGACAGAACAAGTGACCTGAAGAGTGTCATCATGGGCTTGGCCTCCCTAGTTTTGAAGGTTCTCATTATCCATCCTGTCATTTTTCTAGCAGATGCGATTGATACAATGTTATGGTCCTTGAAGGTGAGATCCTCCGACATGATCACTCCCAGGTCTTTGACGTTGGTGTTTCGCTCTATTTTGTGGCCAGAATTTGTTTTGTACTCTGATGAAGATTTAATTTCCTCGTGTTTACCATATCTGAGTAATTGAAATTTCTCATCGTTGAACTTCATATTGTTTTCTGCAGCCCACTGAAAGATTCAGTTGATGTCCGCCTGGAGCCTTGCAGTGTCTGCAATGGAAGACACTGTCATGCAGATTCGGGTGTCATCTGCAAAGGAAGACACGGTGCTGTGGCTGACATCCTTGTCTATGTCGGATATGAGGATGAGGAACAAGATGGGAGCGAGTACTGTGCCTTGTGGAACAGAGCTTTTCACCATAGCTGCCTCGGACTTTACTCTGTTGACGACTACTCTCTGTGTTCTGTTAGTGAGGAAATTATAGATCCATCGACCGACTTTTCCTGTTATTCCTTTAGCACGCATTTTGTGCGCTATTACGCCATGGTCACACTTGTCGAAGGCTTTTGCAAAGTCTGTATATATTACATCTGCATTCGTTTTGTCTTCTAGTGCATTTAGGACCTTGTCGTAGTGATTCAATAGTTGAGACAGACCGGAGCGACCTGTTCTAAACCCATGTTGCCCTGGGTTGTGTAACTGATGGGTTTCTAGATGGGTGGTGATCTTGCTTCTTAGGACCCTTTCAAAGATTTTTATGATATGGGATGTTAGTGCTATTGGTCTGTAGTTCTTTGCTGTTGCTTTACTGCCCCCTTTGTGGAGTGGGGCTATGTCTGTTGTTTTTAGTAACTGTGGGACGACCCCCTTGTCCATGCTCCCTCTCCATAGGATGGAAAAGGCTCGTGATAGGGGCTTCTTGCAGTTCTTGATGAACACGGAGTTCCATGAGTCTGGCCCTGGGGCAGAGTGCATGGGCATGTCATTTATCACCTGTCCGAAGTCATTTGGCGTCAGCATAACATCAGATAGGCTTGTGTTAACCAAATTTTGTGGCTCTCTCATAAAAAATTCGTTTTGATCTTCGACTCTCAGTCTGGTTAGCGGCTTGCTAAAAACTGAGCCATATTGGGACTTGAGTAGCTCACTCATTTCCTTGCTGTCATCTGTGTAGGACCCATCTTGTTTAAGTAGGGGCCCAATACTGGATGTTGTTCTCGACTTTGATTTGGCATAGGAGAAGAAATACTTTGGGTTTCTTTCGATTTCATTTATGGCTTTTAGTTCTTCCCGCAATTCCTGACTCCTATAAGATTCCTTTAGCTTGAGTTCGATGCTTGCTATTTCTCTGACCAGTGTCTCCCTACGCATTTCAGATATATTGACCTCTTTTAGTCGCTCTGTTATTCTTTTCCGTCGCCTGTAAAGGGAGCGCCTGTCTCTTTCTATTTTACATCTACTCCTCCTTTTTCTTAGAGGAATAAGCCTTGTGCATACATCGAGTGCCACCAAGTTAATCTCTTCTAGGCATACGTTGGGGTCTGTGTTGCTTAGTATATCTTCCCAGCTTATATCGGTTAGGACTTGGTTTACTTGGTCCCACTTTATGTTTTTGTTATTGAAGTTTAATTTGGTGAATGCTCCCTCGTGACTAGTCTCATTATGTCGGTCTGGGGCTCCACGCATACATGTCTGAACCTCAATTATGTTGTGATCTGAGTATATTGTTTTTGATATGGTGACATTTCTTATCAGATCATCATTGTTAGTGAAGATGAGGTCTAGAGTATTTTCCAGTCTAGTAGGCTCTATTATTTGCTGGTTTAAATTGAATTTTGTGCAGAGATTTAAAAGCTCGTGTGAGTGTGAGTTTTCATCAGAGCTGCCTCCTGGTGTTATTACTGCAACAATATTATTTGCTATATTCCTCCATTTTAGGTGCCTTAAGTTGAAATCCCCCAGGAGCAAGAGGTTGGGTGCAGGAGCTGGAAGATTTTCCAGACAGTGGTCAATTTTTAACAGCTGTTCCTGGAATTGCTGGGATGTTGCATCCGGAGGCTTGTAGACTACCACAATGACTAGGTTTTGGTTCTCGACCTTTACTGCTAAAACTTCTACTACATCATTTGAGGCATTTAGCAGTTCTGTGCAAACAAGTGACTCTGCAATGTACAGGCCAACCCCCTCCTTTTACCTGTTCACTCTCTCACATCTGTATAGGTTGTAACCTGGGATCCATTTTTCGTTGTCCAAGTGATCCTTTATGTGGGTCTCAGTGAAAGCCGCGAACATTGCCTTTGCCTCTGCAAGCAGTCCACGGATGAAAGGTATTTTGTTGTTTGTTGCTGGCTTTAGACCCTGTATATTTGCAAAGAAGAATGTCATCGGACTGGTGGTATTGTTGGTACTGGGGGGGGATTTTTTTTCCGGCATTAGTATCTGTATCTGTTGGTTTGGAGTGGAGGCCTTCGACTGTGGTTCCACTCCAGGAATGACTGGATTTGGTGTACGATTTCTGCCATTTCCTGCCAGTTTTTTCTCCTTCCTGGCGCTAAAAACCTCTCCCTCTTGAGTGGCTGTGGCTACCCAGGTTTTCCCATGGCCTGGAGACAGTAATGGTGAGGATGGAGGTGCTGTCCAGGTAGTCAGTAAATATAGGCAGGAGGGAATGCATATTAATAACCTCGAGGGAGACAGGAGCTGTAATGGGGAAACAAATGTAGTCAAGGACAAGATAAAACCAATATTGCGAATTAGTAATACCACAGGAGATAGCAAACAAGGGGACTTCACTAGCATTAGTGAGGATACATTACCAAAAACAACTGGTGAGACCCCCATTGTTAGTGCTAGTGAGGATATGAAAGAGACAGGTAAACATGCACCAACAGGGAATACAGTCACAGAAACCCAAGGCAAACAGAAACCAAGCCTGTGCACATACTATGCACTTGGTATCTGCTGGCATGGGAAATCTGGAAAAACAGATGGGACGCGCAACTTTGACCACCCTAGAAAATGCCGTACCCATATGACAACAGGAAAATGCAAACTCCCTTCCTGTAAGCTTTTTCACCCTGAAATGTGTACCTCTTCAGTACAGGAAAGACTGTGCTATAACTTAAATTGCCAGGCACACCATCTAAAGGGGACAAAAAGATACAAAACATCCAGGCCATGGGAAAACCTGGGTAGCCACAGCCACTCAAGAGGGAGAGGTTTTTTAGCGCCAGGAAGGAGAAAAAACTGGCAGGAAATGGCAGAAATCGTACACCAAATCCAGTCATTCCTGGAGTTGAACCACAGTCGATGGCCTCCACTCCAAACCAACAGATGCAGATACTAATGCCGGAAAAAAAAGTCTCCCCCAGTACCACCAATACCACCAGTCCGATGACATTCTTCTTTGCAAATATATAGGGTCTTAAGCCAGCAACGAACAACAAAATACCTTACATCCGTGGACTGCTTGCAGAAGCAAATGCAATGTTCGTGGCTTTCACAGAGACCCACATAAAGGATCACTTGGACAATGAAATATGGATCCCAGGGAACAACCTATACAGATGCGACAGAGTGAACAGGCAAAAGGGGAAGTTGGCCTGTATATCGCAGAGTCACTTGTTTGCACAGAACTGCTTAATGCCTCACTAACAATGATGATCTGATACGAAATGTCACCATATCAAAAACAATATACTCAGATCACAACATAATCGAGGTTCAGACATGTATGCGTGGAGCCCCAGACCAAAATAATGAGATTAGTCACGAGGGAGCCTTCACCAAATTCAACTTCAATAACAAGAACATAAAGTGGGACCAAGTAAACCAAGTCCTAACAGATATAAGCTGGGAAGATAGACTAAGCAACACAGACCCCAACTTATGCCTAGAACAGATTAACTCGGTGGCACTCGATGTATGCTCAAGGGTTATTCCTTTAAGAAAAAGGAGGAGTAGATGTAAAACAGAAAGAGACAGGCGCTCCCTTTACAGGAGACGGAAAAGAATAATAGAGCGGCTAAAAGAGGCCAATATATCTGAAATGCGTAGGGAGTCACTGGTCAGAGAAATAGCAAACATCGAACTTAAGATAAAGGAATCTTATAGGAGTCAGGAATCGCGAGAAGAACTAAAAGCCATAAATGAAATCGAAAGAAACCCAAAGTATTTCTTATCCTATGCCAAATCAAAGTCGAGAACAATGTCCAGTATTGGGCCCCTACTTAAACAAGATGGGTCCTACACAGATGACAGCAAGGAAATGAGTGAGCTACTCAAGTCCCAATATGGCTCAGTTTTTAGCAAGCCGCTAACCAGACTGAGAGTAGAAGATCAAAATTAATTTTTTATGAGAGAGCCACAGAATTTGGTTAACACAAGCCTATCTGATGTTATCCTGACGCCAAATAACTTCGAACAGGCAATAAATGACATGCCCATGCACTCTGTCCCAGGGCCAGACTCATGGAACTCCGTGTTCATCAAGAACTGCAAGAAGCCCCTTTCACGAGCTTTTACCATCCTATGGAGAGGGAGCATGGACACGGGGGTCGTCCTACAGTTACTAAAAACAACAGACATAACTCCACTCCACAAAGGGGGCAGTAAAGCAATAGCAAAGAACTACAGACCGATAGCACTAACATCCCATATCATAAAAATCTTTGAAAAGGTCCTAAGAAGCAAGATCGCAACCCATCTAGAAACCCATCAATTACACAACCCAGGGCAACATGGATTTAGAACAGGTCGCTCCTGTCTGTCTCAATTATTGGATCACTACCACAAGACTCTAGATGCACTAGAAGACAAAAAGAATGCAGATGTAATATATACAGACTTTGCAAAAACCTTCGACAAGTGTGACCATGGTGTAATAGCACACAAAATGAATCCTAAAGGAATAACAGGAAAAGTTGGTAGATGGATCTATAATTTATTCACAAACAGAACACAAAGAGCAGTAGTCAACAGAGTAAAGTCCGAGGCGGCTACGGTGAAAAGCTCTGTTCCACAAGGCACAGTACTCGCTCCCATCTTGTTTCTCATCCTCATATCTGACATAGACAAGAATGTCAACCACAGCACCGTGTCTTCCTTTGCAGATGACACCCAAATCTGCATGACAGTGTCTTCCATTGCAGACACTGCAAGGCTCCAGGCGGACATCAGCCAAATCTTTCAATGGGCTGCAAAAACAATATGAAGTTCAACGATGAGAAATTTCAATTACTCAGATATGGTAAACACGAGGAAATTAAATCTTCATCAGAGTACAAAACAAATTCTGGCCACAAAATAGAGCGAAACACCAACGTCAAAGACCTGGGAGTGATTATTTCCGAGGATCTCACCTTCAAGGACCATAACACTGTATCAATCGCAGCTGCTAGAAAAATGACAGGATGGATAATGAGAACCTTCAAAACTAGAGATGCCAAGCCCGTGATGACACTCTTCAGGTCACTTGTTCTATCTAGGCCAGAATATTGCTGCACATTAACAGCACCTTTCAAGGCAGGTGAAATTGCTGACCTAGAAAATGTACAGAGAACCTTCATGGCGTGCATAACGGAGATAAAACACCTCAATTACTGGGAGCGCTTGAGGTTCCTGAACCTGTATTCCCTGGAATGCAGGCAGGAGAGATACATGATTATATACACCTGAATGATGGTAGGATTGCTGGTCTCTTTTTCTGTCTCATAAACACACTAGATAGCAGGGATATCTTGCTACTCCTACTTACACTTTGGTCACACTTCACAGACACGCACATGCATATATATATATATATATATATATATATATATATATATATATATATATATATATATATATATATATATATATATATATATATATATATATATATATATACATACATCTAGGTTTTTCTCCTTTTTCTAAATAGCTCTTGTTCTTCTTTATTTCTTCTATTGTCCATGGGGAAGTGGAAAAGAATCTTTCCTCCGTAAGCCATGCGTGTCGTATGAGGCGACTAAAATGCCGGGAGCAATGGGCTAGTAACACCTTCTCCTGTAGACATTTACTAAAACAGAGAAGAAGAAAAACTTTATAAAACTGGGATGCTTGAATGTGCGTGGATGTAGTGCAGATGACAAGAAACAGATGATTGCTGATGTTATGAATGAAAAGAAGTTGGATGTCCTGGCCCTAAGCGAAACAAAGCTGAAGGGGGTAGGGGAATTTCGGTGGGGGGAAATAAATGAGATTAAATCTGGAGTATCTGAGAGAGTTAGAGCAAAGGAAGGGGTAGCAGTAATGTTGAAGGATCAGTTATGGAAGGAGAAAAGAGAATATGAATGTGTAAATTCAAGAATTATGTGGATTAAAGTAAAGGTTGGATGCGAAAAGTAGGTCATAATAAGCGTGTATGCACCTGGAGAAGAGAGGAATGTAGAGGAGAGAGAGAGATTTTGGGAGATGTTAAGTGAATGTATAGGAGCCTTTGAACCAAGTGAGAGAGTAATTGTGGTAGGGGACCTGAATGCTAAATTAGGAGAAACTTTTAGAGAGGGTGTGGTAGGTAAGTTTGGGATGCCAGGTGTAAATGATAATGGGAGCCCTTTGATTGAACTTTGCATAGAAAGGGGTTTAGTTATAGGTAATACGTATTTTAAGAAAAAGAGGATAAATAAGTATACAAGATATGATGTAGGGCGAAATGACAGTAGTTTGTTGGATTATGTATTGGTAGATAAAAGACTGTTGAGTAGACTTCAGGATGTACATGTTTATAGAGGGGCCACAGATATATCAGATCACTTTTTAGTTGTAGCTACACTGAGAGTAAAAGGTAGATGGGATACAAGGAGAATAGAAGCATCAGGGAAGAGAGAGGTGAAGGTTTATAAACTAAAAGAGGAGGCAGTTAGGGTAAGATATAAACAGCTATTGGAGGATAGATGGGCTAATGAGAGCATAGGCAATGGGATCGAAGATGTATGGGGTAGGTTTAAAAATGTAGTGTTAGAGTGTTCAGCAGAAGTTTGTGGTTACAGGAAAGTGGGTGCAGGAGGGAAGAGGAGCGATTGGTGGAATGATGATGTAAAGAGAGTAGTAAGGGAGAAAAAGTTAGCATATGAGAAGTTTTTGCAAAGTAGAAGTGATGCAAGGAGGGAAGAGTATATGGAGAAAAAGAGAGAGGTTAAGAGAGTGGTGAAGCAATGTAAAAAGATAGCAAATGAGAGAGTGGGTGAGATGTTATCAACAAATTTTGTTGAAAATAAGAAAAAGTTTTGGAGTGAGATTAACAAGTTAAGGAAGCCTAGAGAACAAATGGATTTGTCAGTTAAAAATAGGAGAGGAGAGTTATTAAATGAAAGATGGAGGGAATATTTTGAGGAATTGTTAAATGTTGATGAAGATAGGGAAGCTGTGATTTCGTGTATAGGGCAAGGAGGAATAACATCTTGTAGGAGTGAGGAAGAGCCAGTTGTGAGTGTGGGGGAAGTTCGTGAGGCAGTAGGTAAAATGAAAGGGGGTAAGGCAGCCGGGATTGATGGGATAAAGATAGAAATGTTAAAAGCAGGTGGGGATATAGTTTTGGAGTGGTTGGTGCAATTATTTAATAAATGCATGAAAGAGGGTAAGGTACCTAGGGATTGGCAGAGAGCATGCATAGTTCCTTTGTATAAAGGCAAAGGGGACAAAAAAGAGTGCAAAAATTATAGGGGGATAAGTTTGTTGAGTATACCTGGTAAAGTGTATGGTAGAATTATTATTGAAAGAATTAAGAGTAAGACGGAGAATAGGATAGCAGATGAACAAGGAGGCTTTAGGAAAGGTAGGGGGTGTGTGGACCAGGTGTTTACAGTGAAACACATAAGTGAACAGCATTTAGATAAGGCTAAAGAGGTCTTTGTGGCATTTATGGATTTGGAAAAGGCGTTTGACAGGGTGGATAGGGGGGCAATGTGGCAGATGTTGCAGGTTTATGGTGTAGGAGGTAAGTTACTGAAAGCAGTGAAGAGTTTTTACGAGGATAGTGAGGCTCAAGTTAGAGTATGTAGGAAAGAGGGAAATTATTTCCCAGTAAAAGTAGGCCTTAGACAAGGATGTGTGATGTCACCATGGTTGTTTAATATATTTATAGATGGGGTTGTAAGAGAAGTAAATGCGAGGGTCTTGGCAAGAGGCATGGAGTTAAAAGATAAAGAATCACACATAAAGTGGGAGTTGTCACAGTTGCTCTTTGCTGATGACACTGTGCTCTTGGGAGATTCTGAGGAGAAGTTGCAGAGATTGGTGGATGAATTTGGTAGGGTATGCAAAAGAAGAAAATTAAAAGTGAATACAGGAAAGAGTAAGGTAATGAGTTTAACAAAAGGATTAGGTGATGAAAGATTGGATATCAGATTGGAGGTAGAGAGTATGGAGGAGGTGAATGTATTCATATATTTGGGAGTGGACGTGTCAGCGGATGGGTCTATGAAAGATGAGGTGAATCATAGAATTGGTTAGGGGAAAAGGGTGAGTGGTGCACTTAGGAGTCTGTGGAGACAAAGAACTTTGTCCTTGGAGGCAAAGAGGGAAATGTATGAGAGTATAGTTTTACCAACGCTCTTATATGGGTGTGAAGCACGGGTGATGAATGTTGCAGCGAGGAGAAGGCTGGAGGCAGTGGAGATGTCATGTCTGAGGGCAATGTGTGGTGTGAATATAATGCAGAGAATTCGTAGTTTGGAAGTTAGGAGGAGGTGCAGGATTACCAAAACTGTTGTCCAGAGGGCTGAGGAAGAGTTGTTGAGGTGGTTCGGACATGTAGAGAGAATGGAGCGAAACAGAATGACTTCAAGAGTGTATCAGTCTGAAGTGGAAGGAAGGCGGGGTAGGGGTCGGCCTAGGAAAGGTTGGAGGGAGGGGGTAAAGGAGGTTTTGTGTGCGAGGGGCTTGGACTTCCAGCAGGCATGCGTGAGCGTGTTTGATAGGGGTGAATGGAGACAAATGGTTTTTAATACTTGACGTGCTGTTGGAGTGTGAGCAAAGTAACATTTATGAAGGGGTTCAGGGAAACCGGCAGGCCGGACTTGAGTCCTGGAGATGGGAAGTACAGTGCCTGCACTCTGAAGGAGGGGTGTTAATGTTGCAGTTTAAAAACTGTAGTGTAAAGCACACTTCTGGCAAGACAGTGATGGAGTGAATGATGGTGAAAGTTTTTCTTTTTCGGGCCACCCTGCCTTGGTGGGAATAGGCCAGTGTGATAATAAAAAAATATACATCTGGAAAATCCTAGAGGGACTAGTACCGAACTTGCACACGAAAATCACTCACAACGAAAGCAAAAGACTTGGCAGACGATGCACCATCCCCCCAATGAAAAGCAGGGGTGTCACTAGCACGTTAAGAGACCATACAATAAGTGTCAGGGGCCCGAGACTGTTCAACTGCCTCCCAGCATACATAAGGGGGATTACCAACAGACCCCTGGCAGTCTTCAAGCTGGCACTGGACAAGCACCTAAAGTCGGTTCCTGACCAGCCGGGCTGTGGCTCGTACGTTGGTTTGCGTGCAGCCAGCAGTAACAGCCTGGTTGATCGGGCTCTGATCCACCAGGAGGCCTGGTCACAGACCGGGCCGCGGGGGCGTTGACCCCCGGAACTCTCTCCAGGTAAACTCCAGGATCCGACGAACAGTGAGAAGCTAACTTACATAATAATGAATATATATGTAAGTCACTCTGAGACAGCTGAGAAACAACACTAAATTGAACACTGTTTTATCTGCCTTATTTAGACCTTTATTCTAACTTTGTTTCACCTTAAGCGACTTATTATCCTACCTGACACTACTAGTAGTTTATAAGTGTTGTAATAAAGACGATAACTTACATAATAATGAATATATAAGTTACTCTGAGACAGCTGAGAAGCAATACTAAATGGAACACTGTTTTTTCTGCCTTATTTAGACCTCTATTCTAACTTTGTTTCACCTTAAACAAGTTATTATCTAACTTGACACTACTAGTGGTTCATAAGTGTTGTAATAAAGATGATAACTCGTATATAAGAAGTGAATAACTTACACTATGGCACCTGAGAAGCACTACTCTTATCTTATCTCCTTCTAGGCGTGGCACTGTCTCCCAACCTTAACACTAACCTAACACAAAGTTAACTTGTTATCCATGTTAACACTACTAATGGTTCACAAGCAATGAACTAACTTCATTTCATGATAGGTATAGTTGAAGTGTAAAATAACACGATGTTAGAGGCATGCGTCGTGGCACCAATGGTGACTTGACACTACTGGTGCCTTGGCTCCACTGGTAATAGCTTCTTCTGACGTAATTTCCGTTAGGTCGATAGAGTCCTGGTGGATATTCATTATTTTCAAGTGCTTTAAGTCCAGCATTTTGTTATTATGTCATTTGTGCTTTTATTTCTGCTGAAGCTAAACTGGCAGGGGTTGAGAATACTTTATAAAATAATATAATCTCTTATGTGTGACTTTCTCAAAGATTTTGGATAGCAAAGATAAGTTTGATACTGGATAGCAGTTGTTTATATTGGAAAATCTGGTTGTCTAGTCCCCGAGGAACCAGAGGTGATGGTTTAATGTGTTTGTGAACACTGACACTCCAGGAAGGAGAAAATAAACCATACCCCCGGCCGGGATTGAACCCGCGGTCATAGAGTCTCAAAACTCCAGCCCGTCGCGCTAGCCACTAGACCAGCTAGCCACAATAACCTAGTTGGATGAATCTTATTGTGGCTAGCTGGTCTAGTGGCTAGCGCGACGGGCTGGAGTTTTGAGACTCTATGACCGCGGGTTCAATCCCGGCCGGGGGTATGGTTTATTTGCAATCGTGTCATTACGATTTCTTAAGTCATGTTTACGGCAGTGAAGGGACTTGAGCTAGAGTTCGTCACGGCCACGCTAGCTGGAGATTCGTCTGTAAAAACTTGCATTTGTGGTCACAGAGGTGCCTGTGCTAACTTTCCTATGGTGTAGAAATATACCTAGTTGGATGAATCTTATTGTGGCTAGCTGGTCTAGTGGCTAGCGCGACGGGCTGGAGTTTTGAGACTCTATGACCGCGGGTTCAATCCCGGCCGGGGGTATGGTTTATTTGCAATCGTGTCATTACGATTTCTTAAGTCAAGGAGAAAATATGATGTTAACATACCTATAGGGAAGTCTTAAATCCGTACGGGGGTGTTACAGCACATGTGGGACGAGAAGCAATGAGACTGGATGCAGGGAAGAGCAGTACAGACCTATTTCCTTGGATCAAGAACCTCTCAGAGCATCTTTCATAAATGCAGAAGCACATGTTATGAGGGCAGAATTTTCTTATTGATTGGCAATGTTAAGAATAATTTTTTTTTCAGTGTAACATTCTCTCACCTTGATGAGTGCCAGTGAGTGCCAATGACTGCCAGTGAGTATCAGTGAGTGCCAGTGACTGCCAGTGAGTGACGTTGACTGTCAGTATCTGCCAGTGACTGCCAGTGACTGCCGTTGACTGCCAGTGAGTGCCAGTGACTGCTGTTGACTGCCAGTGTCTGCCAGTGACTGCCAGTGACTGCCGTTGACTGCCAGTGACTGCCAGTGACTGCCGTTGACTGCCAGTGACTGCCAGTGACTGCCGTTGACTGCCAGTGACTGCCAGTGACTGCCGTTGACTGCCTGGGTGAAGTGTATGGAGCTTCGTTGTCTCTTAAAGAGAGTTTTGTATTAAATAAAGCTGGAACACACACACAGGAAGTTCATAACTCACATTTATACATCTATGTCACAATAAAAAAGGTTGCCTTCTTTTATTGTAATTTCTAAACTTTACCTAAGAAAAGTAAACTTGTAATCGTAGCTGACACATATAAACTACCAGTAATTTATATGTTAAAATAAAGAAAATAACTAAGATATAAGCAATGAATTACTTACATAGTTGAGAAGCTCTACTGTGAGATGCTGATGTTCCTATGTTATATTAACTCATATTCTTACTTTACTTTACTTAAAACAACTTATTATCCTACCTGGCACTACTAGTAGTTTATAAGTGTTGTAATAAAGACGATAACTTACATAATAATATATATGTAAGTCACTTTGAGACAGCTGAGAAGCAATACTAAATGGAACACTGTTTTTTCTGCCATATTTAGACCTCTATTCTAACTTTGTTTCACCTTAAACAAGTTATTATCTAACTTGACACTACTAGTGGTTCATAAGTGTTGTAATAAAGATGATAACTCGTATATAAGAAGTGAATAACTTACACTATGGCACCTGAGAAGCACTACTCTTATCTTATCTCCTTCTAGGCGTGGCACTGTCTCCCAACCTTAACACTAACCTAACACAAAGTTAACTTGTTATCCATGTTAACACTACTGATGGTTTGGTTCACAAGCGATTAATTATCTTCTTCATTTCACGATAGGTATAGTTGAAGTGGGAAATAACACGATGTTATTAAAGGCATACGTCCTGGCACCCCAATGGAAATAAGTCAGTCTGTCAGACTTTTTGGGTTATCCCAGGTACTTTACACATATGCTGCTATGTATGATAATCTATGTAACTGTATTGTGTATATCTGAATAAATTTACTTACTATTCCACTGGTGATTTGGCACTACTGGTGACTTGGCACTACTGGTGCCTTGGCACCACTGGCGATAACTTCTTCTGACGTAATTTCCGTCAGGTTCATATTTTTAAGAGCTCTCTATTAACAATGTTGTTCAGTGATGCTGGATTTAGGTGGGAAACGACAATAGTTGTGTCATTAACAAGAGAACAGGTCTAAGTTGTGATTCATTAGGAAGATCATTGATGTATATGAGAAAAAATAGGGAGGTGAAGGACACTTCCCTATGGCACTCCAGTATCCAGAGGTCTTGTTGAAGACGTTGTGTCCTTAATAAAGATATATTGCTGTCTGTTAGTAAGGTAAGACTTTATATATGCAAGTGCCTCTTATACCATAATGATCAAGTTTGTGATGTAGGATGCTGTGGTCTACTGTATCAAAAACTTTCCATAGGTAGATAGAGTCCTGGTGGATATTCATTATTTTCAAGTGCTTTAAGTCCAGCATTTTGTTATTATGTCATTTGTGCTTTTATTTCTGCTGAAGCTAAACTGGCAGGGGTTGAGAATACTTTATGTTATGTGTGAGTTTCTCAAAGATTTTGGATAGTTAGTTTTAGTTTAATATGTTTATTATGCACCCCATACCCATCCTGTGGGCGGTAGTCAAAAGATTACAGAGGTACATAATTGGTCCAGGGACTGGACTCCAAAGTTTTGATAGCTGAGCAAGTTACAGAGGTAATGAACTCACAATTTACAAAGGTAATGAACTCACAATTTACAAAGGTAATGAACTCACAATTTACAAAGGTAATGAACTCCAGGTAAGTCTGGTCACAATCATGACAAGTTACAAAGGTATTTACAGATTACAGAGGTACGTAATGGGTCCAGGGACTGGGTCCCCAAAGATTTTGGATAGCAAAGATAAGTTTGATATTGGGTAGCAGTTGTTTACATCTGTTGGGTCTCCACTGTTGTGTATTGGAGTAACTCTTGCTATCTTGAGTAATGTTGGGAAAGTGCTGGTTGCTAGTGATTTGTTAAAAAGCAGTGTAATGGTGGGTGGCCCGGTGGCCTGGTGGCTAAAGCTCCCGCTTCACGCACGGAGGGCCCGGGTTCGATTCCCGGCGGGTGGAAACATTTCGACGCGTTTCCTTACACCTGTTGTCCTGTTCACCTAGCAGCAAATAGGTACCTGGGTGTTAGTCGACTGGTGTGGGTCGCATCCTGGGGGACAAGATTAAGGACCACAATGGAAATAAGTTAGACAGTCCTCGATGACGCACTGACTTTCTTGGGTTATCCTGGGTGGCTAACCCTCCGGGGTTAAAAATCCGAACGAAATCTTATCTTATCTTATCTTAGAGACATGAGTCACTGTTTGAATGATAGTGATGGGACCTGAGCTAGATTTCCTGGTTTGTTTTGTAGTGAATTGGTAATCAGGGTGACTTAAGTGGGCTGGGTTGGAGCAAGATAGAGGGATGTTGGGAAGTTTCCATCGGCCCGTGCCCAGGTTCGATTACCTGAAGAGAGTTTCGGGAGTCATCGCCCCCGCGGCCCGGTCTGTGACCAGGCCTCATGGTGGATCAGGACCCATTCAACCAGACTGTTACTGCTGGCTGCACGCAATCCAACGTACGAACCACAGCCCGGTTGGTCAGGTACCGACTTTAGGTGCTTGTCAAGTGCCAGCTTGAAGACAGCCAGTGATCTATTGGAAATCCCCCTTATGTATGCTAGGAGGCAGTTGAACAGTCTTGGGCTCATTGAAAGATTTGGTTGATGTCTAGCTGGAGCCTTGCAGTGTCTGCAATGGAAGACTGTCATGCAGATTCAGGTGTCATCTGCAAAGGAAGACACGGTGCTGTGGCTGACATCCTCGTCTATGTCAGAAATGAGGATGAGAAACAAGATGGGAGTGAGTACTGTGCCTTGCGGAACAGAGGTGACTTTTCACCGTAGCTGCCTCGGACTTTACTCTGTTGACTACTACTCTTTGTGTTCTGTTTGTGAGGAAATTATAGATCCATCTACCAACTTTTCCTGTTTTTCCTTTAGCATGCATTTTGTGCGCTATTACACCATGGTCACACTTGTTTTAGTTAGTTTAATATGTTTATTATGCACCCCATACCCATCCTGTGGGCGGTAGTCAAAAGATTACAGAGGTACATAATTGGTCCAGGGACTGGACTCCAAAGTTTTGATAGCTGAGCAAGTTACAGAGGTAATGAACTCACAATTTACAAAGGTAATGAACTCACAATTTACAAAGGTAATGAACTCACAATTTACAAAGGTAATGAACTCCAGGTAAGTCTGGTCACAATCATGACAAGTTACAAAGGTATTTACAGATTACAGAGGTACGTAATGGGTCCAGGGACTGGGCCCCCAAAGTTTTGATAGCTGAACTAGGTACAAAGGTAATGAGCTCACAAGTTACAAAGGTAATGAATTCTGTAGAATGGTTACTTACGTTTATACTTTGGCTACAATCATGAACAAATTATAGAGTAATGAGCAATTCACACTTCCACAACCGGTCACAACTGTAATGAGTTATTGGTGCAAATATTGATTGTTGAGTCACACACACCACACACACACACACACACACACACACACACACACACACACACACACACACACACTTGTCAGGAAGACAGCAGCGAGTCATGGTACGTGGCGAGGTGTCAGAGTGGGCACCTGTGACCAGCGGGGTCCCGCAGGGGTCAGTCCTAGGACCAGTGCTGTTTCTGGTATTTGTGAACGACATGACGGAAGGAATAGACTCTGAGGTGTCCCTGTTTGCAGATGACGTGAAGTTGATGAGAAGAATACACTCGATCGAAGACCAGGCAGAACTACAAAGGGATCTGGACAGGCTGCAGAACTGGTCCAGCAATTGGCTCCTGGAGTTCAATCCCACCAAGTGCAAAGTCATGAAGATTGGGGAAGGGCAAAGAAGGCCGCAGACGGAGTACAGTCTAGGGGGTCAGAGACTACAAACCTCACTCAAGGAAAAAGATCTTGGGGTGAGTATAACACCAGGCACATCTCCTGAAGTGCACATCAACCAAATAACTGCTGCAGCATATGGGCGCCTAGCAAACCTCAGAACAGCATTCCGACATCTTAATAAGGAATCGTTCAGGACCCTGTACACCGTATACGTTAGGCCCATATTGGAGTATGCGGCACCAGTTTGGAACCCACACCTAGCCAAGCACGTAAAGAAACTAGAGAAAGTGCAAAGGTTTGCAACAAGACTAGTCCCAGAGTTAAGAGGTATGTCCTACGAGGAGAGGTTAAGGGAAATCAACCTGACGACACTGGAGGACAGGAGAGATAGGGGGGACATGATAACGACATACAAAATACTGAGAGGAATTGACAAGGTGGACAAAAACAGGATGTTCCAGAGATTGGACACAGTAACAAGGGGACACAGTTGGAAGCTAAAGACACAGATGAATCACAGGGATGTTAGGAAGTATTTCTTCAGCCACAGAGTAGTCAGTAAGTGGAATAGTTTGGGAAGCGATGTAGTGGAGGCAGGATCCATACATAGCTTTAAGCAGAGGTACGATAAAGCTCACGGCTCAGGGAGAGTGACCTAGTAGCGATCAGTGAAGAGGCGGGGCCAGGAGCTCGGACTCGACCCCCGCAACCTCAACTAGGTGAGTACAACTAGGTGAGTACACACACACACACACACACACACACACACACACATGACGGAAGGGTTAGACTCAGAAGTGTCCCTGTTTGCAGATGATGTGAAGTTAATGAGGAGAATTAAATCTGATGAGGACCAGGCAGGACTTCAAAGAGACCTGGACAGACTGGACACCTGGTCCAGCAAATGGCTTCTCGAATTTAATCCTGCCAAATGCAAAGTCATGAAGATAGGGGAAGGGCACAGAAGACCACAGACAGAGTATAGGCTAGGTGGCCAAAGACTGCAAACCTCACTCAAGGAGAAAGATCTTGGGGTGAGTATAACACCGAGCATGTCTCCGGAAGCACACATCAATCAGATAACTGCTGCAGCATATGGGCGCCTGGCAAACCTGAGAACAGCATTCCGATACCTTAGTAAGGAATCATTCAAGACACTGTACACCGTGTATGTCAGGCCCATACTGGAGTATGCAGCACCTGTTTGGAACCCGCACTTGATAAAGCACGTCAAGAAACTAGAGAAAGTACAAAGGTTTGCAACAAGGTTAGTTCCAGAGCTAAGGGGAATGTCCTATGAAGAAAGATTAAGGGAAATCGGCCTGACGACACTGGAGGACAGGAGGGTCAGGGGAGACATGATAACGACATATAAAATACTGCGTGGAATAGACAAGGTGGACAAGGACAGGATGTTCCAGGGAGGGGACACAGAAACAAGAGGCCACAATTGGAAGTTGAAGACACAAATGAGTCAGAGAGATAGTAGGAAGTATTTCTTCAGTCATAGAGTTGTAAGGCAGTGGAATAGCCTAGAAAATGACGTAGTGGAGGCAGGAACCATACACAGTTTTAAGACGAGGTTTGATAAAGCTCATGGAGCGGGGAGAGAGAGGGCCTAGTAGCAACCGGTGAAGAGGCGGGGCCAGGAGCTAGGACTCGACCCCTGCAACCACAAATAGGTGAGTAAATAGGTGAGTACACACACTTTAGTTTAATATCTTTATGTACCCCATACCCATCCTGTGGGCGGTAGTCAAAAGATTACAAAGGTACATAATGGGTCCAGTGACTGGACCCCAAAGTTATGATAGCTGAACTAGTTACAAAGGTAATGAACTCCAGGTAGATCTGGTCACTAATCATGGCAAGTTACAGAGGTAATGAAACAGCTTCACTCCTATACATGGTTACAGTCATGAACAAATTACAAAGTAATGAACCACTGATACGTCCACACCTGGTCACAATTGTAATGAGTTATAAATACAAATATTAAGTGGATCATACACCCACACTAGCGCGCGCGCGCACATACACACACGAGGGCGCACGCACGGACATGTGCACACGAGCGTACAAATATATGCATACACACAAGGACGCACACCCACACACACACACCCACACACACCAACACCCACACACACACACCCTCACACACACCCACCCCGGTGGCCTGGTGGCTAAAGCTCCCGCTTCACGCACGGAGGGCCCGGGTTCGATTCCCGGCGGGTGGAAACATTTCGACGCGTTTCCTTACACCTGTTGTCCTGTTCACCTAGCAGCAAATAGGTACCTGGGTGTTAGTCGACTGGTGTGGGTCGCATCCTGGGGGACAAGATTAAGGACCACAATGGAAATAAGTTAGACAGTCCTCGATGACGCACTGACTTTCTTGGGTTATCCTGGGTGGCTAACCCTCCGGGGTTAAAAATCCGAACGAAATCTTATCTTATCTTATCTTAGAGACATGAGTCACTGTTTGAATGATAGTGATGGGACCTGAGCTAGATTTCCTGGTTTGTTTTGTAGTGAATTGGTAATCAGGGTGACTTAAGTGGGCTGGGTTGGAGCAAGATAGAGGGATGTTGGGAAGTTTCCATCGGCCCGTGCCCAGGTTCGATTACCTGAAGAGAGTTTCGGGAGTCATCGCCCCCGCGGCCCGGTCTGTGACCAGGCCTCATGGTGGATCAGGACCCATTCAACCAGACTGTTACTGCTGGCTGCACGCAATCCAACGTACGAACCACAGCCCGGTTGGTCAGGTACCGACTTTA